>NC_056731.1:1127673569-1127973569 GCF_019279795.1 Protopterus annectens | reverse complement strand
GACTAGAGAGGTCATGTTTCATGCTATTTATTAAACATCCCAGGATGTTATTGGGGCCTATCAGTGCAGTGTTTTTGGCCTTGGAAAGTGCATCAATTACCTGTTCCTAGTAATGGTTGGGGGGGGTTGTGGTATGTGATATTTCCTTTGGACTTGGGGGGGGGGGAGTTTGGGGCGGATTTGAATTTTAGAAATAAGCACTTGAGTCTGACAATTGCATGCTGTTTTTCTGGCTTTTCAACACTTTGGCAACTCACATATGGTATAGAGGCACACACCTATTATGGGAGGATAGGTTTTCTTGTCTCACAGAAGGGACCAGCAGAGTGTTCTATCTGTGGAATGTGTTACATACCCTCATGAATATGTTGATGCATCCGTGCAGTCCAAGTACCTGGGCAAACACTAAAGTTTGACCTATTTATGAATCATCAGCTGTATGTATGTTGTTTTGGGTTCTTCACCCTAATAAAAATCTAACCAGTCATCACTGCCTTTGATCCTTTTTGTCCCACATTCTGTCATATTGTGTCATATTCAGACTCTTTATTTGCTGTTTTGCAAAAAAAAAAGTGTTATTATTGGTAATAAATCATATACTATCTTACTGCAAAATAAGACTAGTCTTTGTTCGTTGTATGAAAACACCAGCACATCTAGGTACTTACCACACACACACACACACATCTCTGCAAGCTTCAAAAAACAGAGGTAATGTGGAATGATGCTGGATACAGAACAGTGTCTTGTGCAACCTGCTTTAGTATCTAAGCAGGAGAGAGAACTTCATAGATTCTTTCCAAAGACTGTTACAAAGCTTGAAGAAATTCTGCTGAAGAATACAGGACACTGATGCAGTACCTCTAATGTCAGCCAGGCTAAATTCTCCATTGCCCCTTCCAGCTCGCTGCCATTTGAACTAGCATATTTTGGCTTTCACATTATTCCTGCAAGTTTATTTATTTATTTAACATTTGTTTACCGGGGAAGTCCAACTGTGCTAGTTGTCCATTTTCAGTGGAGGCCCGTGTAGAAAAGCTCCACATAAAGCCACATAAGGACACACAGTGTTACACTACAAAAGTGAACAGAGATGTGACAGATTATACAGAAATCGTTGGAGAGGCATCATTACAGTGGAATTGCAGTTCAACAATGTTTGTACAAACACATTTGAAAACTTACAATACAATTATTTGGCCAAATGTTCCTTTTACAACAGAGATATATGTGGAAGAAGAACAATAATGTGGGAGAAGGTAGGAAGGTGTTGAGTAGGTTCAGCCTGGGGAGGAGCAGGAGCACAACCAGTTGTGATTAAATGGGTCTTCAGCAGTTTTTTGAATTGTGCTGAGTTGGACGTGTTTAGTATGTTTTGAGGGATAGAGTTCCATGTTTTGGATATGTTGTTAGAATAAGGTGATTCTCTGTAGCTGTTGTTGGATTTGGTAACTTTTGATAGTAGTTTTTTGGAGGATGTCTGGGTCCTGCTGTTAACATGGATTTGAACTAGGTTGTGTAAGACTGGACATTTGTCAGGTAGGTATACTGTAGAGTGGGTTAGGGTAAGTGGGTTAAAGGTTAATAGGTTTGGAAGATCTAGCCATTTGAGTTGTTTAAGAGCATGACAGTGATGGGTGATGTAGGGCAGGGTGGCAGCAAGTCTGACTATCTTGTGGTAGCATGATTCAATTTTTTTTGTCAGTTTTCTTGAGGTTTGTGAGTACAGGGAGCCATAGAATAAGGTGGATAGCAGGTGGGTCCTGGTGATTGGTTTTCTGGAAGAATTGGTTAAGTAAGATTTTATCCTATAAAGAGAGCCTAATTTGATGCGGGCCTTTTTGATTGCAAGTGATATGTGCTTGTTGAATTTTAACTTATCGGTAGTGTGATGAGACCTTGGGACACAGGTGGACAGTAGTCTTTCCTTTGATGGTCACATCACCACAGTAGTCAGGAAATCCTTCTATGTGGCACACCTCATCACAAAAGGTTTCTCATCCAGAAAAAAAAGAGGTCATTGTTCCCCTCTACTCATCACTCATTAGACCCATTATAGAGTCCAACGCCCCTTTTGGTATGTACCTCACAAGACATCTACAACAACTGGAAAGGCCACAGAAATACCTCACAAAGAGGATTACCAGCCTCAAACAGATACCCTAGGCAGACCGTCTCAAAAAACTCCAGTTTTACTCCGTCGCATTTCGCCTACTCAGAGTTGATCTCTGCCTAACATACAAACCTATGTCAAACCCAGAGGTGTTGGACATGCTCCACTTAAAGAAATCCCAATCTCTCCGAGCTACATGCTCTAGGGACCTAAACGTTGTCATCATAATAAACAGAGCATGCCGGAGGGATAGATTCCTGTCCCAGAGACTTCCCATACTCTGGAATAAACTACCTATCTATATCAAACAAAGCTCCTCATTAGCACTCTTCAAGAAAAATCTTGATGATTGGATGGGAAATTCACCCCGGGGATCACCTCTGTGGCTCTGCTCGACAGTGACACAGGAAAATAATTTTCTTGGGTGGCAAAAGGCAGGGTACCTTTTTGGCTGGGCTTGTATAGGCGCCACGGCCGATAGCCTAGTACCTACCTATGAACCTATACCTAGTATCTTAGTTTCTGGGATGGGTTCAATTAGTGTGTGACTGGAGGAGGTGATTTTAAAGTTCTGCTTAAGGGAGTTTGTTTTGTGACAGTTGTTTGGGAAAAGCATTAGTTTGGTTTTGTTGGAGTTTAGGATGAGCTGATATTTGTTTTGGAAAAACTCAATGGCAGTAAAAGACTTTTGGGTAATTTCTTGTAGTTGTGATAGGGTAGATGTGGCCCAGATGACAGTGGAGTCATCTGCATATTGTATAATGGTAGAAAGGTTAGTTGCTGTGTGCAGATTATTGGTGAGGACTGAGAAGAGTAGAGGCCATAGTATTGATATTATGAAAAGGCTTGAAATGCCCTGGTTCCTTACTTTATCCTGTAATGCACAGTAGACATGTGGCTACAGATGGGCTAGCACACTACTGTTTTTCCTGAAATTGCACCATTTCCCTTGAGTCTCTGTATAGTTATTTGCATAACAGTTAATATTATCCAGACAACACTTGGTTCTGTAGTAGTATACAAGAAGTACTTAATATGTTAAACCATTTAAAATGCAAGCTAAACACAAACTCGAGGAGTTCTATATCTAACATGTGAGTCATTTTTTTAAATATTTCCAAACTCTGGACCCCACCCAGTTCGTGTTTGTAAAAGGCAGATCATGTCTCCTAAACCTGATGGACTTCTTTGAAGCAGTCACCAAAGTTGTAGATGAGGGTAAGGTGGTTCACACAGCCTATCTAGATCTCGCCAAGGCTTTCGATACATTCCCCCACTCTGGAATTACAGATAAACTCACTAAACTAGGTATAAATCCCTATGTCACAAGATGGGTTGCCAGCTGGCTCACTGACAGAACCCACACTGTGAAAGTAGCGGACTTCAAATCTGACTTCAGACCAGTGACAAGTGGAGTACCATAGGGTTCAGTCCTGGGTCTTCTCCTGTTTGGTATCTACTTTTCTGCAGTACAGGCTAACACAGAAGGTCTTTGGCTAATGAAGTTCACAGATGACTGCAAACTAGGAGCCATAATCGAAACTCCTGACAATGTGGACATCCTACAAAAGGGCCTCACTGAGACAGATGCCTGGTGTCAAAGCCATGGCCTCAAGCTCAATGCCAAAAAGTGCATGGTCATCCCTTTTGGTAAAACTCTGTACCCATGAACTACCACATAGGCGGTAGTCTACCTAACACTGAAAGTGTGATAAGAGACCTTGGGACAGGTGGACAGTAGTCGCTCCTTTGATAATCACATTGCCACAGTAGTTAGGAAATCCTTCTAAGTGGCACACCTTATCACAAAAGGTTTCTCATCCAGGAAAAAAGAGGTCATTGTTCCCCTCTACTCGTCACTCATTAGACCCATTATAGAGTTCAATGCCCCTTTTGGTATGTACCTCACAAGACAGCTACAACAACTAGAAAGGCCGCAAAAATATCTCACAAAGAGGATTACTGGCCTCAAACAGATGCCCTATGCAGACTGTCTCAAAAAACTCCAGCTTTACTCCATCGCATATCGCCTACTCAGAGGCGATCTCTGCCTAACATACACAGCTATGTCAAACTCAGAGCTCTTGGACATGCTACACTTAAAGAAATCCCAATCCCTCTGAGCTACATGCTCTAGGGACCCAAACCTTGTCACCACAATAAACAGAACATGATGGAGGATTAGATTCCTGTCCCAGAGACTTCCTATACTCTGGAACAAACTACTTATCTATATCAAACAGAGCTCCTCATTAGCACTCTTCAAGAAAAGTCTTGATGCTTAGATGGGAAATAGGAAATTCACCCAGGGGATCACTTCTGTGGTTCTGCTCGACAGGGGCACAGGTAAATAATTTTGTTGGGCGGCTAAAGCTAAGGTACCTTTTTCGCTAGGCTTATATAGGCCTTAGGGCCAATAGCCTAGTACCTATCTATGAAGCTATGAAAACAAGTTAAGGATTGTTCACTTAAATTTTGGAAGTGAACATTAGCTGCAGTCTCAGATACTAACTACATTTTTCCCTAAAGGCTGACTTCTAAGACTCAGATGTATGTATGAGTATAAATCCAGTAAACTAAAGCGATAAGTACAGTTGTACAGCTGTAGTAGTTGCATTACTGGATGTGCACTTCTTTATGCACCCCCACAATAAACTTTCATATTAAAAAAAAAAAGTGATCAGTGAATGGCACATTTCTTTATTGCAGTGATAAAGTGAGTTCCATTTGTAGTTTGTAGTGAATATAAACAGTGTTAACAGCTTGTTTCACAAGCAGCAAGTTGCAAGCCCTTGTCTGTATCAGAACCTGTACAAAATAGAATTTTGATAATTTATTAGTAAGCCTACCATTAAATAAGGTGCCTTGTGCTCCTTAGGCTTTTGTCACTCAAACCATCATACCTTTGCTCACACGCATCACATTTATAGTGAAAAGATATCACATTTCACTATAGGTCCATCCTTCCATCCAAAACCCCTTTTTCCCATTTTTGCACATTTGAGTTGGGATGTCAGTTTAACAGTGATAATCATCTTGAGTCAATGTTCAGACCACTGTGTGGTTAGCCTTGCTGTGGTTGTTCTTCTGTATCACACACCTGCACGCACTCACACCTGTGGCCAATTTAGTGTGTCCAGTCCACCTACTGAATGTAATTGGAATGTGGGAGGAAACCAGGACGCCTGTAGAAAACCCAAGCAAGCACAGGGAGGACATGCAAACTCTGCACAGGAGACACCCTAGCAGAGAACTAAACCAGAGAACCTCTTGCTGTGAGATGGCAACACCAACATCTGTGCCACTGTGCCCCCCAACCACCTTTGATAACATGTGAACCTGAGAAAATGTTTAAGAAAAGAAGAATGCAGTTTGTGGCTCCTTTGTGCAAAGTACACTTTTTTTTTTTATTGCTGCATAACAAAATGTATTGTTTTTGGTTTGAAGGCAGTGGCCAGTTTGACTTTAACTTTCTCAGTAACTTAACGCTGGTGGTATAGAGGCATAAAGCCGTAACAGCTGACCATGCAGCTTGAATTTGACTACAGGGTCAGGAGCTTAGTGGCAGTAGTAGGAAGGAAGGGTGCGGTCATCTAGAGGGGGTGGGGCAGAGCTAAACACACATACTGCCACTTTTTATTGGAAGAAGAATGGTAATGTAGAGAGGTGACCAGGGGGCAAACATTAGGCAGATTAAGGAGACGATCGGTGGTAGACTTTCATGTAGAAGTGCAGACTTGCAAAAAGGAGGGCATGTGCGCCACTGCTGTGGCACAGCTGATTTGCTGGTCTTCCCAGGGGTTAGGCTTAGGTTATTCAAAAAAATGCTCTCATTACAAGAATACTGACTAGCTTCTACTCTGGTTGAAATCACCAGGGCAGAGGAACAAAACCACTGAAGGGTGGCTTTGTCTTTCAGCAAGCATGGAGGCAAAAAAAAAACATTCCCAGTAACTTACAGCTCTCTACATCTCTGTTGAAAGATGTGCACTCCTGATGATTAGCTAGATCCTTTTTATGCCACTCACACCTATAGTGCCTTTTTGTATATTTTCAGTTAACACCTATAGCTCCTTATGGCACTTTTTTTTTTTTTTTTGCTCTGGCTCCTGTAACTACGCGACTTACCAGTTAATAATAGGCAATATTAGAAAGGGCAAGGATTTATTAACAAAATGGCAGTACGAGTGTTAATCTAGGATGTCTTGCATTGGAGAAACTAATCACCATTTGCAGCTTATTATTCATATTTATAATCATACCTTCATAACTGAGACACTTGCATGCTATTGAGGGGCTTAGTGTGAGAGAGAGGAAAATTCATTGTTAGTGTCCATTTGTATCACATTGCACGTGAGATATTGCTAGTTTGTTAGTAATTATGAAAATAAGTAATATTTCCATATGCACTTAATATTTCAGTGGCTTACAAACTGCTACATAGCATCAGATGAAGCCTTAGATGTTGAAGAAAACTGTTTTTGGTATTTGTACTTTAAGGCGCACATCCAGATGAAACCTTAGATGTTGAAGAAAACTGTTTTTGGTATTTGTACTTTAAGGCGCACATCTTGAAAGATATTCAGTGTTGTGTTTAATTACTAATTATACAATTAAGCATATGTTTTCATATTTTTGTAAATATCTGAATAAACATGCACTCAGAGAGGAATTTCTTGCGGTCACGCGAAAGCGTATTTCTGGTTAACCAAAGTGTTCTAACAATATATGTCTGTGTTGTACATTTTCCAAGATATGACAATTTGTGAAAGTTTAGCAAAAAAATATTCTGGGTTTGTGTGAATTTATAATGTAATAGTATTTATAGAAGAACTATGAATGCATTGACTATTATCACCACAAAGAATACATCTTACTGATAACATTGCTGTTTGTACCATTTTAATAGCTTTTATTATTCAAAAGAATGTGCTTATCTTATGCTTTTGAAGTTGATTTTTCAGAAAATGCTCTGGAATGCAAAGATGTATGTAGGCTACTAGAGTTATGATATTCTACACCTCATAGGTATTAATGAGTTACATTAATTGCCCCGTAGAAGTACAGTTATTGTTTTTCTTTGTCAGACAAAGTAAAGTATTGGTTAGAGCTACTGATACACAGCACTTGATTCTCCATTTCATTTTCTGGCTGTTCACATCCTGTATAGATTCTGCATGTCTTTTTTGTGTTAGAGTGGATTTTTGACAGGATCACAGTTTTCTTCCCACATCCAGACATATATAACAGTAGGTAACTCATTTAGGATTGATTCTGTGCCTTATGCCCATTGGGTGTTGGTAGGCTGCTCCTCCCCAATTACCCTTAACAGGATAAAGCAGGTGGTAAAGAAGTTAATGAAAGGATGAAATATTAGAGTTAAATTATTCATATACAAAGGTCTGTATTTCTAAACATCAACTTTACTACATCTGATTGTTAGTAAGCTTATTTTAGAATCTTTAATCACAAAGTAGAAACAGATGTTTTCTTTTTTCAGACGTCTTTGATATTTGATATAAACATACAAGGAGAAACTGATGGCACTGTTACCATTCACCAGCCAATTCTTCCTCCAATGTCCATTCGACCTTTTGAGATTCCTCAAGCAGGTAAATGTGTATGTATTGAAAAATGTTTGGCATTTACAAGAAATAGTGGAGGATCAAAAATCAGCAAGAGGAAGCAAAACCTTCTACTGTAAGTTCAAGCTTGTGGTGGTTTGTGATTTTAGCTTTGTGTATCTTATTAAAAATAAAATCTGATGTTGTTAATCTTTGCTCATTCCTTACGATGGATTATCGATTCCGTACTCAGAACCGAGCCGGCCTTATACCAAGCTTGTGCCAGCCAAAAACTCTTGAACCAAGATCCTACCCACAATGCTCTGCTCCCTGTTACCTCACATCTCGTTTGCCGCATTGATGTACAGCCATGTCAAGCCTTCTCCACCCCAATTTGTTCTCACTCCAGTTATGTCTTCTTCACCGGCACCGGAGTTCCTGGTGCAGACAGTCACGGCTCTGACAGTATCATCACAGCCTTTTTCGGCACCCCTGACGTCGGTGCAGACTCTTTTGGCACCGTCTCTACAGGTACAGTCTCCTTCAGCACTGTTGGTGCAGACTCCTTTGGCTCCATCCTTGTTGATGCAGTCAACTTCTGGCATACTGCCTTCTATGGTGCAGACACCTTTGGCACCGACCTGCTCTGTGTATTCACTTTCGGCACTGTCGTATCCAGTGCAGACACCTTCGGCACCGTATTCATCAGTGCAGACACCTTCTTCACTGGCACCATTTTCATCAGTGGAGACATTTGCCATACCGCCCTTCACAGTGCAGACACCCTCAACGCCTTTGTTGGCGCAGATATCCTCGGCACCATTCTCCTTGGTGCAGCACGGCTCCGGGCTCTACATTACACGAACTCACCAGAACTAAGTATTCTCCTTCCATAGATCCTTTTGTGGGAAGTCAGTACAGCCCCTTTCTAGACAGGCCAGAATCTCCATCGGGTCTCTTTACGAGGTCAACCAGGAGCCTCTCAGGATGTGTTGTGGCTTATCGATCAGTTGCTTGTGGCCAGGGGACTCTCTAATCCCTCTTGCAGGTGACCATATTTCTCCACAGACTCTTATCTTACACTCCTCCTTCGACTTCCAGGGAAGCATCGAAGCCCCTTCCTCCGACAGCAGCTTTCTTTCCTTCAACACCAACAGTGGACCTCACTTTGGAGCTGGAGTCCTTCTGGCCCTCGGTGCACTGGGCACCGGGCCCTTCTCAAGCTAGCGGCTGTGCCATACGGGCAGGCGTTCTTGGTTCAATGCCAATATTTTCTATGGCTCCCTCCAGGAATCCTCCTACCCTCATGCTCCACATCCCTCTTGAGTCTCCTGGCTTGGGGGTCGGCTCGTCGGAGTGGGGTGTGACCCCGGTCCCAAGGTTGTTGTGCTCGGTTCTGGGGTCCCATCCCTCTTCTGGCAGTCTGGCCTTCCAGGTCATGGAGAGGGCACTTGCCTCTGCTGGCAAAACATCCCTGTCAGAGTCCTTGTCCCCCTCTCTGCCACAACTACCGGACCCCTGGCACAAGGGTCTCAGACTTCTCCCCCGCAGGCGATCCCCTCCTTGCAATCTACCTCAGAGCTCCCCACTGAGGAAGGCCCTTGCAAGGCATCGTGCAAGAGGAAGCACATGGACTCCACTGAGGAGTCTCTAACCGAAAATACAGACTTTGATGACGGGGAAGTGTCCCCATGGCCACCCTCTGATGAGGTGGCCTTTGGTGACATCCTCAAGATCCTAAGACAGACGGGTGACTGGAAGACCTCCAACCCTTCCTCAGAGGATTCCGTATTCCTGCAGGCCTTTTGTACCTGGCCCCCTACCTCCTAGGTTACCCCACCGGCCAATGAGCTTATCCAGCTCATTGTTCAGCATGCATGGAGGGCTCCTGACACTTTGGAAGCTATACCTCAGAGGTCTTGACAAAATTTTATCTTCCCCTGCTGAACATCCTCATTGGTCCAAAAGTCTTCCAGTAGATGTCATGGTGGTGGTGGCTGCAACCAAAAAGGACTTGGCAGAAGAGAGCCATACTGTCCATCCACCCAACAAGGAGTCACAGGCGATAGACAGACTCGGGAAGCATGTATTTGCCACACCAACCTTCACTGTAAGGTCCTTGAACTACTTGGCACACTTTATGAGGTTCCAGAGGGTCTTTATCAACCAACTCTCTGAAACCTTGGCTGGAGCTGTTTCTGATGAGGTGCACGACAAGGTAGCCTCTCAGATAGCAATCCTAGAATTTATATCCAATTCTTCCATGTGCCTCATTTCACACGCAAAGGAAGGAGTGGCTAGAGCAGCAGGTGCAGGCATAGTCATGAGACATCATGCCTGGATGCACCTTTGCGGCTTTGTGGATTCCTTTAAAGCTTCCTTTATGAATGCCCCTATCGAGGCCTCCGCATTGTTCGGCCAAAAGGTTAAGGATACGCTGGCAAGATGCGAACAAGATAGTAAGACCCTGTTTGCTGTTGGTGTCTGACACTCCACCCCTCAACGATTCTACTCCAGAAATCAGAGGAGTGGGAAGATGTGGCACAGAAAATCACAGGGCTCTTTCCGTGATGCACGTGCCAAGTTCTCCCCTAAGGGCAGAGGGGGAAACTCTAATGGAAGACACTGCTTTCAGGGCAGGGGAGGTCTGCAAAACCGGGGTTCCAGAGATTCTTTCTCTGGGCAACCCTACCAGTGCTCCTGAAGCGTTGCCGAACTGCTCACCTCTGGAAGTGGTCAGGGGTTGTTTTTCCTTGTACCTTACTGCCTAGCGAACCATAACCACTGATTCCTGGGTACAACAGATAATATCCAGAGGTTACTGCATTCCCTTCCATCTCTGTCCCACTTCACCCAGAAATGTACCTGATGTCCCACCCAGTCAAGGGAAAGCAGCAGCACATGAACTCCGAAAGCTGCTACAAAAAAGTCATCCAGATGGTCCCCCCACACCAGATAGCATCTGTTTTTTACTCAAGATTCTTTTTAGTGCCAAAAAAGACAGGGGACTGGAGACCAGTTCTGGATCTCAGCACACTAAACAAATTTGTAAAAACAGAGAAATTCCGGATGGTCACGGTTCAGTCTATCCTTCTTCTTTTGGAAGAAGATGATTGGATGTGCTGTATAGATTTTCAAGATGCATATTACCATATAAAAGTGGACAAACACTCAAGAAGATACTTCTGCTTCCTCATAGGAGCCAGTCACTACCAATTTCGAGCACTGCCCTTCGGTCTCTCTACAGCCCCCAGAGTGTGTAAATGCATGGCCGTGGTTATCGCTCACCTGAGACTTCAAGGATTTGAAGTGTTTCCGTACCTAGACAACTGGCTTCTTACCTCCCCCACCAAGTGTCTACTGGAGGATGCCCTGGATTACACTCTTCTCACAGCTCAGCACCTAGGAATCACTATAAACTGGGAAAAGTCCAGCACAACCCTGGCACAATCTTTAGAATTCATCGGAGTTCTGTTGGACATGAGAAATTGCACAGCATCTCTTCTGGATCACAGACTTCAAAGAATAAGACAACAGGTTCAGCCGCTAATCTGTCACCACAGATCTTCTGCTCGGTCCGTACTCCAACTCTTGGGGTCGATGGCAGCCTCGATCACCATTGTTCCTCTGGCCAGGTTCCACATGAGACTTCTTCAGTGGCCACTTCTGGCTACTTCTCACTCAGTGGTACCCTCTACAACATCCTGTGTCTTTTCAGATAAGTGTAACTCAGAGATGCAAGCAAGACTTGCTCTGGTGGATGTCTCAAAATCCCCAACAGTGGTCTCGTCCCTTCAACCCCCATCAGCCAAAAGCCAAGGCGACCACAGATGCCTCCCTGATGGGGTGGGGGGCTATGCCAGGGAAACTCAGTCCAAGGCACCTGGTCAGAGACAGAGGCTCATTTGCATATCAGTGTCCTGGAACTGAGGGCGGTGCTACTAATGTTGCAAGCATTACACTCTATCCTTCCATCAGGGACTATTGCAATCCAGTCAGACAAAATGTCAGTAGTCTGGTACATCAACAAGCAAGGGGGCACCAGATCTTACCTGTTATGCCGAGAGGCCTTGAGAATATGGCAATGGGTGATAGCTTCCAACCACTTTCTAATTGCAATGCACATTTCCTGGAGCTCCAACATGATAGCAGACAAATTGAGCAGGTGCATTCTACAACCTCACGAGTGGTTCTTCAATCCTGTGATAGCGGCAAAAATTTTCAACCACTGGGGCCAGCCTTGCTGCAATCTAGTCACCTCTCCAGTCAACTACAAGTGCAGCAACTACTTTGACCTGATCACCCCTTGGGGAGAGTCACCGAGAGACGCTGTAGTCCACAAGTGGCCCTCGGGTCAGCTTTATGCTAACCCTCCTGTACCCCTCATTCCCCAATTCTTGAAGAAAGCACGGCAGTTGAAGAGCAAAATAATCCTCATTGCACCATATTGGCATTGTCAAGTTTGGTTCCCCTTCCTTTGGCCTCACCTGCTAGATCGATCATGGATCCTCAATCCAACTCCAAGGTTGATCTCCCATCTGCAGGGTCTGTCCCACCCCAATCTAAAAAACCTGAAGCTGACGGATTAGTTTCTCCAATTCCAATAATTGCCAGGCAGGATAACCTCTCCTCCCTAGTGCGCAATATTCTTATTGCATCTCATAAATCATCCACCAGGCTAATCTCATCAAATGGAAAAGATTTACCTTATGGGCATTGAACAAACATTTGGACCCCTTTTCAGCCCCAGTTTCGGTGGTATTGGATTATTTATCAGATCTCTTTCAATATGGGGTATCAGCCTCTACTGTTCGTATTTATTTAGCTGCCATTTCTTATTTTCACGTTGGCTTCCAGGACTCTTCACTCATGTCACAGAGACTCTGAAGGCTTTCTTGAAGGGCGTTTTTCACCTAAAACCTCCCTTTAGAGAACCAGTGCAACCTTGGGGACCTGGCTTTGGTTCTGCAAGCCCTAACAGCACCTCCCCCTTTGAGCCTGCATCTTTATGTGACTTAAAGTACCTCTCTTGGAAAACTTTGTCCCTGGTTGCTATCACATCGGCCAGATGTCTGTCAGTACTTCAAGGCTTATGCATCAAACGTCCCTGCCTTATTTTCCATTAGGATAGTCTCAGTAAGAACTAATTCCTCCTTCTTACAAAAATTGGTGTCAGAACGGTCTATCAATCGGTCTGTTGATCTCCCAGTATTTTTTCCTAACCATTCTAACAAGAGAGAGTATTGCCTGCACTCCCTAGATGTTCACAGGCAAATCTGTTTTTATTTGGACAGAACAAAATTTACCCGTAAATCAGACCAATTATTTTTGGCTTTTTCTGGACCAAGCCTAGGTCGTCCTGTTTCTAAAGTTACTTTAGCATCATGGTTGAGAAATTGTATTACCTTCATCTACAAGAACAACATCACCTTGCCTCACAAAGTGAAAGCCCATTCTACAAGGTCAATGGTAACTTCAGCAGCTTTCCAAGCTAGGGCTTCCTTCATTGACATTTGATCTGCTGCGACTTGGGCCAACCCCCAAACCTTTATTCTTCATTACAAATTGGATTTGGCCTCCATAGGAAGAGCTTCATTTGGTTCTGTGGTGCTCAGGAAAGTCCTTCCATGAGGGCCACCCAGGGATATAGGTAGCTGGGGACTCTGTCCCATTGTAAGGAATGAACTAAGATTAACAACATCAGATAAAGAAGTTATGTCTTACCATAACGTTCCATCTATGTTGCTGATCTTTGTTCATTCATTACTCCCCACCCTCCGTCCCCCTCCAGAGGTTCCTGGTGGATTTCTTATGGTCCTCCTTCCATTCTGGTAGGTCTGTTATGACCAGAGGTAGCCTCTACATTTGTCTATCAACTTGCAAACTCGATCTGAGGTAACAGGGAGCAGAGCATTGTGGGTAGGATCTTGGCTCGAGAGTTTTTGGCTGGCTCGAGCTTGGTATAAGGCCAGCTTGGTTCAGAGGACGGAACTGATAACCCATCGTAATGAATGAACAAAGATCAACAACACAGATGGAACGTTATGGTAAGACATAACTTCTTTATTTGTAGACTCATCTTCCAAGTAAAATAAAAACAAGTGTTTTAAGTTTGTTGTTGCAACCAGCAAAACTAACTGGTAGGCCTGCAGCTTGACTGTGTCATTGTGCTAAGTACCAATTAAGAGATAATACTGAATTTATTTATTCCTTTATTTAGTCATATAATATTAACCTACAAGGAGAAAAACGATGGTGCTGTTACCTTTCACCAGCTTATTTTTCTTGCATTGTCCATTCACCCTTCTGAAATAATCAGGCATTCCAGAATATTATATCTGGTGGAATTTTTGGTTTAGCTTACCACATACCACACTTTTAGAAACTGACTCTTTTCAGTGAAGTTTCTTGTTTCAGAGTTGTTCAGTGCAAAAAAGCAGAGCTAAAAGTACTAAAACTAATGTTAAATGTTACCCACCATTTCTCACTTACCAGTTCTATTTTTATGGTGACATTTTTGAAAGTATTAATAGAGACTTTATCTTTATAGGCAGGAGTGCTTTTTTCACTACAGAGAGGAACCCAAGAGGCTTGTAGCCTCTAACTGTAATGTAGCCTGAGGTCTAAATCATTCCAGCTAAGCGAACTTCTAAATGAAACAGGGTCTAGGCAAGTGGCTATTAGAAATCATGTATTAGTAAAGTAAAAAAAAATAAGAATAAACAAATCCAAATGTAAGTAGAATCCACTAAGCAAGCAAAATACTACCCAAGAAGCCAATGATAAGAAGTGAGTAGGCTGAGGAAATGCATAAATTGTGAAGTCTTTCCAGGGGCATTCCAGAACATGCAGGGTTGCCCCATCTACAGACACCTCTTTAGGCTGAGAGAAAAGGTTTATTGTCTGAAGGCAGACTTAGCCAGAATTCAGGAGATATTCACTTCCACCCAGCAACCCTCAAAACCACCACTGCTGGTCTATAGTTTAGCAAAGATGAGGAGCAGATGAACTACAGTGGCATAAGTTTGATGTACTTCTCATGTCTTAAACTGTCTTGGCACATGGGGGGGGTCTGTCTCTGGAGGCATTAACATGTTAATATTGAAGATGAAGGAGAATACTGCTTTGTCAGCATTAGATAAGTTAGCACCTGACAGAGGCTTTTTGGGTAGATGTATTTGTCTCTGCAGGTCTGTGTAGCTTTATGGAGTTTTGCAGGTAGCCAAAAGTAATTGTTGCTCCTTCCATCTTATTCATCCAAAACAAGAAGTGAGAAGGTCACTAAAAAACCAATTAGTAAAAACAAAATGAAAACTCCAACAAAGCTAGAACTTCCACTGAATGACCTCCCAAACCTATTGTATCAGAGGCACATGGGATATATGCAAATGACCCTTATGAACATCAGGTGTTTCAGCTAACTGGCGATTCTGAATGCCCATGACTTGTTTCGCCATTTTAATGGACAATTTCAGGCTAGTAAAGCCAAACCCCAGTAGCTGTGGAAATGCATAGTTCGGCCTTGTTATGACCTCGTCAGCACAGCACAAGCAGAGTGTTTGACTAAGCATAAGAAACACATGGCTGTTATACCCAGCTGATGTCCATTATCATTAGGGTCACTGCAAAAATATCCCAAACAACAAACTAAAACAATAAGTGAGAGGATCACTGAAAAACCAATCAGTAAAAAAATAAAAACTCCAGCAAAGCTAAAACTTCCACTAAGTGACCTCCTAAACCTTTTGTATAGGCTTTATTGGCCTGAAATTGTCCATTAAAACAGTGAAACAAGTCATGGGCATTCAGAATCGCCAATTAGCTGAAACACTTGATGTTCATAAGGGTCATTTGCATATATCCCATGTGCCTCTGATACAAGAGGTTTGGGAGGTCACTCAGTAGAAGATCTTAGTCATCCAGAAATCTCATACTAATTTAAGGCCCCAAATTTTTTAGCTTGTGCAACCTATTTTGGTAACTGTTCCATCTATCAACCACCCTGTTTATTATACTTTGTAGTATTTCCTTTATATTGTTTTCATGATCTCTTATCTCTTTTCCTGCTGTAACATTCCTTTTCAGTGTAATACCATTCTATCACATTTTCCGCCTAGTGCATTATGTATGCATGTAGTTTTCCCTGTTGCTTTTTTTTCTGGTGAAAAAATGTTTTCACTCTGTTAGTCTTTCCTCATACATCATACCTTCCCTTCATTTTTCTAGCCACTTTCCATTGTTCAAATTGTGAATTCCAGGTAATTATAGAAAGCCACCAGAACTGCATGATGTACTGTGGTTGTGGCATGATCATTGTTTTGTAGAGAGATGCATCATCGTCCTCTTTCTATAGTTAGATACTCCCTCAATATACATCCTGGGGTTTAGTTTGGTTTTACCTTTACTCTTAGCCTGATGGTTTAATAACAACACATTGTTTTCTTTTTTCCTGGAATTTTTTTCTTACTCTCCTAATTGTATGTTTTGCCATTTAATTGTCATTTCCCATGTACAGCATTCTACATTTGAATAGGTTGAAGTGAAAGTATTGCCTTTTAGGGCATGCCATCACTCTCATTGATTCCTTCTTCAGGCTTGCTTCCCTATCTCCTACCACCAGCTTTGGTATCATTGACAAAGAACTTTGAGATGGCTAGTTTCCCATGCCCTATTTTAAGTAAAACATGAGCTCATTAAGTAGAGCAAGATCAAAAGTCACCCTCTTTAAGGCAACTGTTGCAACCCTCTGTTATGTAAGAGCTCCACAATGGGTAGCACTCTAAGGTACTTGTCTATCTTCTCTTCTCCATCCACATTGATTTTTTCTCATTTTTACTCTTCTAATATTTGCTAGTACCTTATGGACCAAAACAAAATTGAAAGGTTTTGCTGAAATCTAAATAGGTCACATACTCCAGGTTATCTCTAGCTATCTCTTATGACCCAATATAGAGCTGCATTAAGTTAATCTAGTAGGATCTGTATGCAGTGAAGTCATGATGAAACTTGTTGAACAACCTCTTCATCCCCAGAGTTTTCTAAGTCTTGAATTCGGAATTACTTCCATCATTTTGCCCGCTATTAAAGTCATACTGAATATTCTTTATATCTGATGATGGTCCTTTTCATTCTTTCTCAACACATAGGTTCAGATCCAGTCCTCGGATCTGACTTGGCCACATACTCTAAACTTTGGATCCATCTCTCGAGCTCCTCCCTTTACCCACAATGCCTCAGTCTGTCCCCTATACCTCAGATCTCATTAGCCGCCATTGTGCTCAGATGTAGGTTCCTCTCTCGAGTGAGAAATTAGTGAATTCTTTTGAGTTCTTTACGTATTTTTTTCTAAAAGTTTCTTCAAACTTATTCCTTTTTTTTTTTAGTTTTCTATCCTCCATCTTCGCTTTCACAAGCATTAGGCTTTATACTGTTTTGTATCGTAGCTTCTCTCATACCATAGTTGGTATTGTTTTTTTCCCTATTACCTTTTAAACAGAGTATTTTTCTAGATTACCATAGTTGGTAATTCTTCTTTTTTCCCCTTTTCTTTCTACAAAAACAGAAACAAAAAAATAAAATTTTCTTCTGGTTTTTTATTGTACCACTTTGTAGGTTATTACTCTGGCTTCTTTCCTGTCATGTCTGAAAAACCAAGACAAGGCTCAAGAAATTCACTTTTTGTGGGTATAAAATTCCGAACTCGGATGGCCACAAGGAGTGAGTTTATTGTCTTGTAGCCAGCCACTTGGATACCAAATGCAGTATCTGCTCCATCTTTAATCCAAGAGCTCTGGCTGATAGCAGTAAATTGATCTTAAAAGGCTTACTACCAGCTGCTATGACTTCATCTTCTGGGACTCAGTCCCCACCCCCCGCCAAAGTTTCTAAGTCTGCTCCATCGGAGCACAGAAAACGTTTTGCATAAATCACCTAGAACTTTATCAGAGCCACCAATTAAGACCCCAAAACATCTTGGATTCGATGTTATAGAATCCAGAGATCTTATCTTCGGATCCAGTGTCTTCAGATCCAAAATCCCCAAATCCAATAATTATAATGGCTAGTCCTACAGCACCTACCTCGGATCCCACACCCTTGGATCCAAGGCCTGACACCTCTCATGGAATTGATATGCCAGAGTATTTGATAAAACCAGTTTCTCCTACTCTGTGTTCTTACAGCCTCCAAAGAAACATTCAAGGCCACAATCCACTACATCCTCCAGGTCCTCCAGAGGTTTATCGAAGCAGATGTGGATAGGATGATGCAAAAATTTATCAGAGCTCAGATCCAGATGGGGGTCATTATGACTCCATCCCCTATTGGATCCATGAACCTTCCAGCTATGTCTCATACTATCCTCTCTCCTTCTCCAATCCATCCCACTGTTTCAGAGCCCTAGGATCTGAAGAACCAATAGGTCTGGAGTCTGATCCTAAGAAGATATCTTCTTTGACTTTGATAGCATCCCTGACTAGTTCGCTCCCATACCTTCAGATTGGAATGGGTCGTGGAGCCGAAGTGTTGCCATTGGGTCTGTGAGGCTGGGATCAACTCTGATGTTGTCAGATCTGGCCCTGGACAGTTCAGTTTCAGTTTCATCCTCAGGGCATAGACCTGAGAGGAGTCATGATCTGCCTGTACTGGAGGCTTCAGCTCTGGTGCAATTAGTCACAATTTCTCCAGGCCCGTCTGCCTTCAAGATCAAGGAGACTGCTTTTTCTTTCCCTTGAGAACTGCCTTCTCATTCTTTGGATCCAGTTTCTATCCCCTCATCGGTTCCGAGCTCCGAGTCAATTAGGCGTACTCCACAGGGGCAGCCAGTTCCAACTAATTTCCAAGCAGTTCTTGTAAAGGAGCCTCCCCTCTGTTCTGATACCTCCCCTGAACATCCCACAGAGGAGATCTATCAGAAGAAAACATGCAAGAGCAGGCACATAGATTCCCCTTTGGAGTTTCTCACAGAGGATACCGATTTTGATGAAGCAGAATGGTCCCCCAGATCACCAGATGATGATATATCCTTTGGAGATGTATTAGAGATTCTCAGACAAAAAGGTAGCTGGTCTTCCGAAAATCCCTCTCCAGAGGAATCGGTATTTTTTGGAAGCATTTGGTTCTGGCTTGTCTACGTCATGGGTTTACCCCCTTTAGTTTCCCACTGGGCCTAGAAGGAGCTGGATAAAGCTGAGCCTATCCTAAAGAGACATGATAAATTATTAACCCCCTCCCACTGGAGCAAAGGAGTCCCAGTATATGCTATGGTGGTGGCTCCAGCAGCCACTAAGAGCTAGCAGAACAAAGATCTTCTGTCCACCTGCCAAACAGGAAGTCTAAGGCACTGTACAGATTCTGAAGGCAAGTATTTGACTCTGAGACCTTTGCCTTGAGGTCTCTTAATTGGTTGGCACATTTCAAGAGGCTACAGAGAAATTTGACCAAAGAGCTATCAAATATTCTGAGTCCATGTCTGCAGAGGATTTCAAAAGAACATCCTGTCAGTTGACTACTCTGTTGTCAGTTTCCAACACTTCCATGAGGTTGATTTCATACACAGCTGAAGGCACCTCACAAGCTGCTAGTTCAGGCATTGCCATAAGGAGACATGCCTGGATGCAACTATGCAACTTCGAAGAGCCCTTTGAGACGTCCTTCATCAACGTCCCCTTTGATGGCACATCATTATTTGGTCCATCAGTAAAAGACATGCTTACCCGCAGTGAACAGGAAGGAAAGGGAATCAAGCTTTCTACCCCTCAAAAAATCTTCTCCAGGAGTTAGAAAGGAGGTAAACAATGTGGTTCCAAAAATCTCAGGGACCTTTCCAAGATTTGCACAGGGACAACTCCTCCAGTGGCAGATGAGAAAGTTTCAGTGGGAGACATCACCCTAGAGGCAGAGGAAGCCTGCAAAATCAGGGTTTCCATGATACTTTTCTGGACAGACCCTTCCAGTGCTCATGAAGTGCTGCCTGAATTTCCAACTCGGGAGGCAGTCGGGGGATGGTTATCCTTGCACCTGGACACCTGGGCAAATATAACAGAAGATTTCTGGATACTAAAGATCATATTCAGAGGCTGTTCCATTCCATTTTTCCAGTTTCCTATTTGCAAAAAGAAGAAGCTCCCAGACATTCCACCCAGTTAAAGAAAAGCAGCAGCACTAGAAATTCAAAAGCTGGTAGACAAAAGAGTCATCCAAAAGATCCAGCAAACCAAATAGGATTTGGAACTTAACTCACATTTCTTTTTAATGCCACAAAAAAGACAGGGGACCTCAGACCAATTCCGGATCTGGGCAAATTGGATCAATGCATAAAAAAGTCAGAAGTTCTGAATGGTCATGGGTCAGTCCATTTTACCGTCTTAACAAGGATGATTGGATGTGTTCCATAGATTTTCAGGATGTGTACTATCGTATCAAAATAGACAGGTGATCCAGAAGACATTTACACTTTTGGCTGGGAGTCAGCCATTACTAATTCAGAGCCCTGCCCTTTGGACTTACCACAGCCCCCAGGGTGTTTACCAAATGCATGGCAATGGTGGCTGCTCACCTGAGACTTAGGGGATTCTGAGTGTTTCCTTATCTAGATGTCTGGCTCCTTACTACTTCCTCCAAGCATCTACTCCTCCGTTCCAGGGATTGTTTGCTCCAGAATTGCAAGTCACTGGGGATAACAATAAATTATGCCAGATCAAACTTGGTACCAGTTCAGAGCCTGGAGTTCATTGGCACACATCTGGACACAACAATGCAAATAGCATCACTACCAATTTAATGCATATCCACACTCAGGTCTCAAGTCCATTAGATTTATCTCCCATCCATCTCCTCTCAGCCAGGTTAGTTCTTCAAGCACTATAATCCATAGTAACGACCGTTGTGTTGCTTCCATTGGGACAGTATTTTATGATTGTTCTTAAATGGGCTGTAGATATTCAGTGGACTATTCTTTGACAGTCTCTGTCATTTCCTATCAAACATACTCCAATTTGCAAATGACACATCATCATTGGATCCAGTCAAAAGACATTCATCTGTTTGCTTGGCTGTTTGTTTTACCATCCCCAATGGCCACAGTGACTATGGGCACCTCCCAGCTTGGTGGTGGGGCATTTCCTGGGAAGGAAAGTCCAAGGTACGTCGTACCCCCAAGAGACCATCTGCATATCAATGTACTGGAGATGAGAGCAGTCCTGTCAGTACTACAGGCATTTCAACATGCTCTTCCTTCAGGGACTTTTGCGATTCAGACCAACAACATGCTTGTTGTCTGATACATCAACAGACAAGAAAAATTATCAGAACTAAAGTGAACATAGGTAGCCTCAAATGTTAAAAATGCATATTTTAATAATCCAAAGAAATACAACTGAATGAAAGGATTAAGCGCTTTTGTCTGCAAACATAACCAGCCTCATTTGTATTTCTTTGCATTATTAAAATATGTATTTTTAACATTTGAGGCTATGTCCGTTCACTTTGGTTCCGGTAATTTTTCTGCTTTGAGCAAGTTTTTTTTTTTCAGTTTGTGTTGTATCAACAGACAAAGAGGAAATCAATCTTACCCCTCTGTGGAGAGGCCATGAGGGTGTGGAAATGGGCAATCACTTCAAACCACTTTTTATTTGCTACACACATACCGGGGAAGACCAAAGACAAATTAAGCAGATCCATTTTGATGCCACACGAGTGGTCTCTCAAACAGTCTGCGGCAGAAGAAATTGGGGCCAACTTGCTGCAGTTTCTTTGCTTCCCCCCTCAACAACAAGTACAGCAGGTATTTTGCCCTAATCCCTGCCTTGGGAGGAGTCACCGAGAGATGCTCTAGTTCACATTTGGCTTTACATTTATCCCCAGTTTCCCTTGATTCCCAAATTTCTACAGAAAGCAAACAGGTTGAAGAGTTCAGTCAATCTCATTGCCCTCTTCTGGCCTCAACAGGTATGATTCCCCTTCCTGTGGTCTCACTTTCATTATCCTCCATGGATACTGGAACCAATTTCAGACCTTTTCTCACAGCCCTTAGGAATCAACCATCCCAGTATTCAGGCACTCAAGCTAACAGCATGGTTTGTCCACTTCCAGTGATTGTCAGACAGCCTAGGCAGTATGTTCCATAATTTTGTCCTCACAAAAATGTCTGTACCAAGAAGATTTATAAGAACAAGTGGAAAATAGTTTCACTTTGGGCACTGAAAAATAATGAGGGCCCTTTTTCTGCTGTAGTTTCTGCTGTACTCAAATTTTTGGCTACCCTTTTTAAGGAAGGAGCTAGTTTTTTTCTACGATTAAACTGCAATTAGCAGCCATTTCCAGTTTTCATACGGAAGATAAAAATTATTACTTGGCTTCTTCCAAGTTATGCAAAGCATTTCTAAAATGCATTTTCCTCCTCAGATCATCAATAAAGGGTCCTTCACCTCCCTGGGATCTGACGGTGGTGCTACAAGGTCTAACTCAAAAACTTTTTGAACCTTCAACAAAAAAATGACTTAAAATTTCTTTCATGGAAAACCGCTTTCTTTGTAGCTATTACTACTCCTTTACATAAAGATAGGGGTGCCTTATGAACAAATCCTTCTTTTACCTAAAGTAGTATCTGAATCATACATTAACCAAGCCATTCATTTACTGGTATTCTTTCCAGATTTTTCAAACAAAGGAGAATATATGCTTCATCTCCGTGATGTGTACAGACAATTACATTTTTATTTACAGAGAACAAAGCAAATAAGAAAATCACATCAGTTATTTGTTTCCTTTTCAATAGACTAGGTTATGCAGTTTCTAAAGTTACTTTAGCTAAATGGATCACTGATTGTATCTCTTCGATCTATTCTCAGCAAGGCATACGCATATCTAAAACACCCAAAACTCACTCAGCTAGATCCATACAAGACATGTTGAATAACATAGAATCAACAGAAAACACTTACTTTTTGGAACCTGATAGAATTTTTTCTGTTTGCTATTGCTGAAAATTCCACTCCACCTGATTTTTTTTAAGCTGATCTAGGGCCTGAAGCTTTTTTTTAGCTATATTTTTCCTTTTATTTGTGGAATAATTCTGTGTATGCCTTTACTTCTGTTCTCGTCTTTTGTAATCATGATCAAGAACAATGGTACTATTGAACTTCTGAGATGCTGCACATTGAGTAACAGTTTGTTTCTAGCTCTCACAGTGTGAAAACAGAAACTCAGCAGAGAAGGCTTGTAAACTTATGTTTATGGGTAAATTTCAGTAACTGGTTAGTAAGTGCAGTGCCTGGATGCCAAGAATAAAGAAATACAAAATCAGCTACAAAAAGTGAGAAAGAAACACTGACTGGGGAAGGCTCTGCAGCTGTTCAGCAAAAAGCAATACAACCTTCAGACATGACTTCCAGTAACCTACATGAAGATCTAAGACAACTGCATACAGACCTGGTTAAAATAAACAAAATGCTGATGCAGTATATCAACACAAACAATAAAAGGCTGGAAAAATGGAAGAAGATTTAAACAGATATTCAGGTAAGATGATAAAGCTGCAAAAATCAGTGGTTGAAGTGAAAAGGCTGGTTGAATATGAGACTGCTCAGGAAGAGATATTTAAACAAAAATAATAGAATTAGAGGACAGAGCATGTAGGGAAAACCTGAGATTTTCAGCTATAACAGAGAAGCTGGAAGGAACAGACTGAGTTAATTTTATGAAAGGACAGATAAGCAACTGGACTGGTATTCCACAGTAGTTGTTAGTTGAAAGGGGATGTCATGTGTATGCTCCAAACCTAGCTATAAAAGGTAACCTAGAACTTTAATAGTAAAGATGCAATCCTACCAGCAGAAGGAATTGATTCTGACAAAACTGTGGGACATAGCGGAGTGTTTGTTGAGAATGGCTACTCATTGTACACCAAACAGAAGAGGACAAAATGTATTCCACTATTCAGAGAATGTTGAAATGCAGGTGTGAGAGTCAAATTGCTGTACCAGTTGTCTTCAAGGTTTCCCTGGAGGGACAAAATAATTTTTTGATGATGTACATGCTAAGGAGCAAATACAAAAGTTTGTCAAACAAAAAGTAAGATGTGAAACCGAAGGAGATTTTGCTTCTTGTTCTTCTGGTAGTAAAGACCACAAAGGAACTGTACCTGTGAAACCTTTTCAAAATTTTCAATGAAAAATGTTAAAAAGAAGGAAGGGAGCATGAGAGTTGACTAGAAGAATTGAGAGTGCTTGGGGAATGAAGCAGAGACAGAATTTCTGAGATGAACAGCAGTAAGACCAGTAACGTAATATGGGATTACAATGCAATAACTATATTTGTAAAACATGCAGAACAAGAAAATCTGTAACTATTGGACTTTTCAGAATTTGTTGGACTTGTTGGGGACTCTAATGATATGAATGTTCTGAAAGGTTCTTTGGGGTGGGGAAGAGGAGGGAGAAAGTTAACTGTAAGTAAAGATATATTTTCTTTTAAATAGTATCGATTTTGCAGTATGTGGTTTTCTTTATATGCCATGAAGTAATTTTTCAGTTATTTGTAAGTGTAATGGGGATGGTAAACAGGTGCTGCTGTTCTTTTTTTTCTCCCTTCTTCTCTTTTTTTCTTGTTTAGTTTTAATAAATGTAGACACTGCAAAGAAAAAAAAGCCTGGTTAAGAAGCACGATAAAAGAAAAAAAATAATGTGCTTTTTCTCATTCTTGCAGGGGGATGACTATATTAAAGACCTTAGATTGATTTACTAACAAGTTTTAAGAGAGAGCAAGTAAATGAAAAAGAACATTGAATTATGAGGCTTTTTCTGGCAAATACATGTATGCCGAGTAACAATTCAGCAGCTGATCTTCATGTTTCCATGGAAACAGTCTGATAAAGAGAAAGTGGCTGCTTGATTCTCTTGTCTGCATGCAAGCAATCTGATAAAGAGAAACTGGCTACAGTCTGGTGGAGAGTGATTGGTTGGGGAAAAAAGAAGAGAGAAATTGACTAGAAGATGATCATCTCTGAAAGCATTCAGGGGTTTTCCCAAGCTAGATAATTTTCTCTGAAAACATTCATGGGTTTTCTCAGCTGATGGAGCTATAAGGATAGTACAAAACCAAGCAGCACTCTGTAGAAGCACAGGTTGCTGCATGCGTCTTGGCATGGATATCATTTCTTATAGGTTGACTCAAGTTTGTGTTTGTGGCTGCCAGTTTAGGACATCTGTACCTATTGGGAGGGTAAAACTTAAATATTTGAAGATGTACATAGTTTTGTGAGTTAGTATTAAGTTAACAGGTTTTAGGGGTGTATTTGGGTGTGTGTGAGGGCTTTCATAAAAAAAAAAAGGTTTATGAGATGTGATATAGACTTAAATGGATATGACAAGAAACAACTGTATAAAAGTGCAACTTGCCAAACAGTGTATGAATGTAACAAAAGCTGGAACTAGACATTTAACAAAAAAGGTGTTATACATAAAAGGTGGGAATAATAACTTTTTAATATAATGATGCCTTCTTTAATGCCTTTAAATGTTAATGGCCTCACAGATAAATACAAACAAGAAAGAGTAGTGAGCTATATTAAAAATGTAGAGCAGAAATAGCTGTGTTACAGAGGAGACTCTTAAAACTGAACATGTGAGTTTGATAACCAAAGGTTTTCAGGATGGTTATTCGGCAAAATACCTTGGACAAAGGAAAAGAGGAGTACTTGCAAGAGGAAGTCCAATAGTGATAGAAGAAGATAAAAAAGATAATAATGGCAGATTTATAGTGCTAAGGGGCTACTGGCAAGGGAGGAGGATTATGCTGTCATGTATTTACATTCCACTCATAACTGCTATAATGGAGCTTAAGAAAATTCTGGAAGAAATAATCGGTTTTCTTCAAAGAGTATTACTTATAGGTAGGGACTGGAATTTGATTGGCAGCAGTGAAGCTGCGTCTTGGTGGCCTAGAAGGGAAAATATAATAAAGGTGGGTAGATTTATGAAGAACTTAATGAAAATATTTGGCATGGAAAATGTGCATTCAGTAAAAGGAGTTTGGAGTGAATTTACATATTATTCCCCAAGATGTAAAAACTTTGCTAGGCTGTAGAAAATTTACATTTCACAGGAACATGTGCATTTAATTGAAGGTCTTGATACTCTCCCTATAACTATTTCAGATCAAGTGCCAGTAATAGCTAAAATAAAAGCACAGGGTAATGAAATAAAAATGAGACATTGGCGCTTTCCCACCTCCCTGTTGAAAGGAGAGGAATTTAAGGAATGAGTAGTGGAGGTTATTAAGGAGCTGTTAGAGAGTATAGAAATTTCTTCTGACAATATAGCTAGGGAGTGGGATAAAATTAAGGTGGCGTTTAAACACAGGGTTGAAATAAAAGAAAAAAGAGCTATTGTTAAGAAGTAACAAGAATTTTTTAGAGGGACTGACAGAGTATTGCAAAATAGGAGAAATCTCCCAGAACAAGAAGAGGAGCAACTACAGAATAAGGGATTACTTTGATAATACAAACAAGCTTAGAAATATTGCTGTTAAGCAACTGTCTTTTGATAATAACAGTAGAGCACAAAAACTTTTAGCACAATGACTCAGGCAACAGAAAGTAGAAGGGGCTGTCACCAGACTTAGGGAGCCTTTAACAAGGAAGGTAAATCTATAAAGCAGAGAAATATGAAAATCAAGAAAGATACAAATGGAAACATTTATGCAAGAACTGAATATGCCAAGGTTAGAGGTAAATGAGCTTCAATTACTAATAGTTAAGATAGGAGGAGATAAGATAAACATTGTGATGTATAACCAATCTACAAGAAAGTGCTTAGGAATAGATGGTATTCATGTGGAAGGTTGGAAGCTAGGAGAAAAAAAAACTGATAAAATCTGGAAGGTTTTGTTTAACAGTATCTTAAATGAGTACAACAATCTGGGAAGAAAGCAGTGGTAGCTGTAATACCTAAATAGGGTAAAGATCCAGTAGATCCAGCTTCATACAAGCCCATTTCAACACTAAACCATGATTATAAAGTGCCCATGTCTATGATGGCTAAAAGAATGGCAAACGTAATGCCAAAACTGATAGGGATCAGTGTGGTTTTGTGGAAGGGAGGCAAACATTTGACAACATTAACAGAATATTGCTGATCCAAAGGGAAGCAGAATATAAGAAAATACCATTGCTGTTGGTGGGTCTTGATGCAGAGAAAGCATTTGACAGAGTAAGCTGGGACTTCATGAGCAGGGCAATGGAGGCATTTGCATTTCCTGAAAAAATATAAGGTTGATTAGGGAGGATATATGAGAGATCAAAGGCGAAAATGTAAGTGGGTGGGGTCTTCTCTGCTAATTTCTGATTGAGCAGAGAAACTAGGCAGGGGTGTCCTCTTTCCCCCTTATTATTTGCATTATATTTAGAACCATTGGCAGAGAATATAAGGGACTTGGAAAGTCAAGGATGTAATTGGTATGGTAGTCAAGAAAAGCTGGCTTTATTTGCAGATATTACTTTGTACCTGACAAAACCAGAAAAATACGTTACAGTTTTGTGGAACATTTTGAGACAGTTTTCAGATCTTTTTGGGATACAAAATTAATGAAGCTAAAACAAAGGCAATAGCTGTAAATTATGTACCCATACATGAACTAGTTCAGGAATACCCATATTTATGGGGCATTATAAAATGAAGTGTTTAGAAGAATGGATTAAAAATTATTCTAGTGTGGCAGCTTATGGTATGTGGGAAGAGACTAAACAAAAAATAGTACAAAAACTGTGAAAATAGAAGCTTTGTTATATAGATAGTAAGATACAAGCAGTTACAATGTTTTTAGTCCCTTTAGTCTTGTACACAGTTCAGGTATATTTTTATCAACCATAGGAGAAGTTGTGGGTAGCAATTAATAAAGAGCTGAATGACTTTATATGGGAGGGGAAGACAGCAAGAGTCAAGTGGGATAAGCTGATTCTTCCAGTAGAATAGGATGGATTGGGATTCCCCAATTTGAAGGGGTATTTCAGAGCTACCCAGTTAAGACTTCCATACATAGCACAAGCAGAAAACTATAATTCAAAGTGGAAAGAGATGATAAAAAGGGGGAATCTCAAGAAACAAGGAGAGACTGAGATTTTGGATGCAGGCCTTTAAGGAGAATAACAATAATCATACAGAATATTATATCCATAAAGTAGCAGAAAGTATTTTAAGAACTAAACCAACAGGAGAATGGGGAAAGGAGATTCTGCTGATAGGGATGATGGCAGTTAGGGATACATACAGTAGGCAAGAGGGGACTGGAATTTATAGGAGAAAACTGGCAAAGGAAACCAAGGTGTTGGGAACAAATAACTAGAGAAGGAAAGATGACAGAATGAGAAGATGCCAAGAATTTATTTGGACTGCTGGTTAGAGATTGCCTTCCCTATCATGGATTGATATCAGAGTATAGGCAAAGAGAAAGACATAGGGGGTTTAAAACAAAGGACCAGCACTGGTAGAGTTTTTAATAGAATCTAGAATAGGGGTTTCCATTAAAAAAACGAATAATCAGTAGAACATATAAAATATTGCATGATAACTATAAGAATCAATCAGAGGAGGTTAGAAAGGATTGGGAAGAGAGATTGGATAAGCTATTCCCAAATTCCCAACGAAACAATGGGAGGATATATGCATATCTTCAGAATATGCAACAAAATCTAGACGATTTAGGATTTTTGCCTGGAAATGTTTACATAGATAGTTTTATACCCCAAGTAGACTTCAGAGAATTGTTCCTCAGGCAGATAGCAAATGTTGGAGGTGAGAAGGGGAAGAAAGAGGTAATTGGGAACATATTTTCTGGGAATGTGGTGAGTTTGCAGACTTTAAGGATTTCCTGCGGGATGCACTGTCAGAGATGCTGGGTGAGCAGATTGGTCTGACAAGGGAGATGATTTGTTTGAGCTTTGATACAGAATCGGAATTGCCTAGACATGGTAAGGCCTTGCTGTGTCTAATAAGGGTGGCTGCTAAAAAAGCAATTACTAGAAAATGGAAATCAAAATCTAAACCAACTATACTGGAAGTAGTGAATATAGTAACAGAGGTAAAACAACTGAGATATTTAAAAAGGGTAGAAGCAAACTACATGGGAAAAAAATGGGAATTGTGGGAACAATACATACAAGGGAGGAATGAGATTTGAAAGCCGGCAGGACTTAAATGAGCTATGTAATGTTTGAATGAGAAAGATTGGTTAGATTATACGTGATGTATAATGTTTGCAACTGGGAGTGTATGGTTTGTGATGTAAAATGCTTGCAGCTAGGATTATGTCTGTGTGGTTTGTTTTCATTTGTATCCCCCTACCCTACTTTAACTCTGCTAAGGTTTCTTGTAAAATTGTAATGTCAACCTTGTGTTATTTCACATTGTAACAAATCTAACAGAAATATGCATCAATGGATTTTTCTTATTATAATTGACTTATTTGTGTGTGTGTGTGTGTGTGTGTGTGTGTGTGTGTGTGTGTGTGTGTGTGTGTGTGTGTGTGTGTGTGTGTGTGTGTGTGTGTGTGTGTGAAATTTTACCTTTTGCTTTTTTGACTGTATTTTCACTGCAGTCATGGATTTTTTTACATGTTGTGTAATACCATTGTTCTTCAATAGTATTACATAAATGTAAATGCATTGTCTTCATATTATATTGCTGTTCATGGAGCGTTTCTCCCCGGGACTCCATTGAAAACGGGCTCCTCTTGACCCAATGGACTATCCCAGTAAACAAACTGTAAAATAAATAAAAAATATATACCTGTATGATTGCCTATGTAGTAAGTGATGGTTTAATAAAGATGTTTCTTGTTTTAAAAAAACGAAATTGAATAATTTTTGTAATATTGCTTAAGTTGTATGATATATATATATATATATATATATATATATATATATAGAGAGAGAGAGAGAGAGAGAGCAATATATGTGAATTATAATGTTTATGTTAATATAGTTTGATTACTTCTATATGAATGTAAATTTGCTTATGTTACAAGTGATAATTCAGTAAAGGTGTTTGGGGGGAAAAAAGAACAAAGGAACTATTACACCCCAAGTAGTCTCTGAAAAAAAAAATGTCCTCAGGTAGATGGCAAATGTTGGAGGTGTGATGGGAAAGAAAGAGGTAACTGGGAACATATGTTTTTGAGAGTGTAATGAGTTGGCAGGCTTTAAAAAGTCCCTACAGAGTACTCTGTCAGGAATACTGGATGAGCAAATGAGTGTAACTAAGGAAATTATTTTTTGAGCTGGTATACAAGACACAGTAAGTTTATTTTTGGTGGCAGCTAAAAAAGCAATTACTAAAAATAGAAATCAAAACTAAACCAACTATACTTGAAGCAGTCTGTTGTAAAAGAGATAAAAGAGCAGGAAAAGGGATCTTTAGAAAAGGGTAGTGGTAAATTAAATAAAAAATGGAAAAAATACATGCAGAAATGTTTTGGAGGAGGAGTGAAGTTTAAGAGTAGGCAGAAATTGATTAATTTATGTAATGTAGCTTAAATTATACATAACATATTGATCTGAAGTAGGCAGACTTCATTCGTCTGCAACCTGTGGGTATCGGATCCGATCTCGGATCCGAGCCGGCAATTCAAAAGCTTAGGCTCCGAGCTCCTAGCTCCTCCCTCTTACCCATAACCCCTTGCCAAGCCCTGACTGACCTCAGATTTCGTTTGCCGCTTTTCAAGAAGCAACGGAATTCTAGAGCTCCTGGCGTGGTTGAGATAAGTGTAGATTTTTTGACAGGAAAAGTTTTCAAATTCTCTTTTTTGGTTATTAATCTAGTTAGTGTTGTGTGTGGTTAAGGCTTTCCTCCCTCTTTAGTTAATTTTTCTCGGGTTTTCGTAGTTTGTTTTGTGTGTGTGTTTTAGGCCTTAGGTGTAATGGCTGAAGCCCCTAAGGCTGTTTTTTGAAAATTTCGAGTGTGGCCATAAGCTGTCCCCAGCAGATGGCCACACTCGTCAAGAATGCTTGGGGTTGAACACCTGTCTTCTGGTTGTACCATTTGTGCAGGGTTCAACCCCCGGGCTTTAAGGGAACGGAGGTCGGTTGGTGCTGGCGGGCCTTTTACCCCAGATACTGCTCGCCTCTGCCCTTCCAGTCAGCAATCTGTTGCTGTGAGTTCTCCCTCCGGCTGGGACTCAACCTCCCTTAAAGTTGCCGGAGGGGAAGGATTCTTCTAGGGAGAGACAGAAGGAGAGGCACAGGAGAAGCACCACAAGAGGAGAGCCAGCTTCTAGTTCGGCTCCTCCATCTGCGGGCTTCCCTGTGCCTTCTAGCCTTCCTCCTCGGCTCCACTCCCCCGGTTCTCTCCTGGACCCGAGGAGGAGGAGGCTAGCCCTTCCAGGAGGTCACCGAGACGACTCTCTAGGTCCGCTTGGTGGCCTCCTCTAGATCGACCTTTTCAATGAGCGAAGCTGATATGGACCGGATGATGAGGAAATTCATCCAGGCCCAAATGCAATGGGAGTGCTCTTAGCCCCCATCCGGGAGGGGCTTCGACCCTTTTTTGCCCCATTAGCTCCTTCTCCGACCCATACCACGGGTTCGGAGCTTTCGGCGCCGTGCAGATTTGGATCCGGGGTGGGTCGGATCCGATAGGTCGGCGCACCTCGGATCCGTCCCATCCCTTGAGTGCTTGGTGCCGGACCCGACCTCTCGAGCCGAGGCGAGCCTCGGATCCGAGGGAGCTGGTGTGTCTTCGGCTCCGCCCAGGTCGGAGCACACTGGTCTCGGATCTGACGGTTTCGCCCGACTCCGATCCGCACGCCAGATCCGAGTGGGGTCGGCTCGGGCTTAGAGAAGCTGGCTCCCCTCGGCTTTCAACGTTATGGAAAGGGCACTGTCGAGGACATCCGGACCCCGGTCCCTGCCACGGCTCCATCCCGCACTCCATTGCAGTTGGGCCAGGCCCCCACCAGCCGGTCCCAGGGACAGCCCGCCTCGATGTCCCAAGTGGTTCCCTTGGAACATCCATCTGCTGAAGAGTACTCCTCGGACAGCCCCGATGAAGTACCTCGAAGCGTAAGTGCAAGAGGAGGCACATGGACTCCTGAGTCCGTCACTGAAGACACGGACTTGGATGAAGGGAAGGCTCCCTAGGTCACCCCTGAGGACGTCTCATTTGGAGACATCATGGAGATGTTAAGGATCAGGGGGTGGTCTGCCCCAAGGCTTCTTCGACGAGTCTGTGTTCTTGGAGGCATTCGAGGCGGCCCTTCTACCTCTTGGGTGTCCCTCCTGCTGACCCCTGGTGGATCTTATATCCATCAGGGCGTGGAAGGATCCGGACACCATTGAGCCTATCCCTAAGCGCCCGGACCGCATTCTTTCTCCTCCATCAGACCGCACCCACTGGAGTAAGGGTCCCCCAGTAGATGCCATGATGATGGCTGCAGCCACGAAGAGGGAATTGGCCCAGGAGAGTCCCTCCGTCCATCCTCCGGGCAAGGAGTCCCGTTCGATGGATCGCATTGGGAAGCGAGTTTTTAGTTCAGCGACCTTCTCATTGAGAGCGCTGAACTATATGGCACATGTCATTAGGATGCAGCGGGATCTGATTAAGGAATACGCTGCATCTCCCCCGGAGTCCATCTCGAGTGAGGATAAACAAGTTTACTCCACCCGAATGGCCACTCTCAGGTCAGTATCCAATACATCTATGCGGCTGCTGTCTCATGCTACTGAGGGAGCCGCTAGAGCCAGCGGAGCAGGCCTTGTCATGAGGCGACAGGCCTGGCTCCGCCATTGTGATTTTGCAGAGCCCTTCAAGGCGACCTTCAATGCCCTTCGATGGTTCTGCCTTGTTTGGCAAGACTGTTCGCGAGACGTTAGTCCAGAGCGAAAAGGCCGGAAAGACGCTGTCTGCCGTCAGAGACCGCTTCTCAGCTCCCCAGGGATCGTTCTCTAAGAACCAAAAGGGAGAGAAACAGATGTGGTTCCGAAGTCGCAGCAGTCCCAACCTGCTCCGGATAACCAGTCCTTCCGTGGCAGAGGAGCACCGGGAGGTCGTCGTGCCAGAGGCAGGGGGGCTCCTGGCAATTTTGGGTCCAGAGAACCCTTCTCTGAGAGACCCACGCAGCAGCCCTGAAGGGTTGCCCGGCTGTCCGTCTCTGGAGGCAGTCAGGGGCGGTTTCGATGCACCTGACTTCTTGGGAGTCCATAACAACAGACAGTTGGGTGCTTCGACTTATATCCAGAGGATATTCAATACCCCTATTCAAGATTCCCAAATCTCGCAGCCTCCCAGATGTTCCACCCGACCAAAGGGAGGCGGCAGCTATCGAAATCGAGCAGCTGCTAGGAAAAAGAGCCATCCAGCGCGTCCCCCAGATCAAGCCGGATTAGGGTTTTACTCCAGGTTCTTTTTGGTGCCAAAGAAGACGGGGACTTAAGACCAATTTTAGACCTTTCCCTGTTGAACCTGTCAGTAACCAAGCAAAAGTTCCGGATGGTCACCCTGCAATCTATACTCCCCTCTTGAGGGAGAACGACTGGATGTGTTCCATAGACCTCAAGGATGCGTACTATCACATTCGGATGGACAGACGATCCAGGAGGTTTCTTCGCCGGCTGGGAGCCAGTCATTATCAGTTCAGGGTCCTCCTTTGGTCTCACCTCAGCCCCCAGGGTGTGTACCAAGGTGTTACCGGTGGTGGCGGCCCACCTGGGGGTCCAGGGATTACAGGCGTTTCCGCACCTGGACGACTGGCTCCTGACGGCATCATCAAGGCATCTTCTATGCTCAGCCAGGGATTACTTTCTTCAACTAGCACCAAGGCTGGGCATCACGATCAACTGGGAGAAATCTTTTCTGAATCCAACTCAAATTATAGATTTCATAGGAGGAAGACTAGACACCAGATCAATGCGAGCCTTCCTCACCCCAGACCGTATCGCCAGCCTGAGGTGTCATGTGACAGCAATCCTGCAACCATCTCCAACTGCAGCTTCGGTCCTGAGGGCCCTAGGTTCTATGGCGGCAGCTATCCCGCTTCTAATTCATGCCCGTTTACGCATGCGGGTTCTTCAATGGACCCTTCAAGTTCAGTGGTCTCATCTTTGTTCATCTCTAAACGCTCCGATTGCGGTCAGCAGAGCGTGCAGGGACTCCCTTCTGTGGTGGCTTCTTTCTCCGATGCCCGTAGCAGGGGGACCTTTTTGCGCTGGATTTCCCGGAGCCAGAGTGACCACGGACGCTTCTTGCCTCGGGTGGGGGGGGGCATTCTGCGGGAAAGATTGTCCAAGGCACGTGGAATCCCACAGAGACGTCATTGCATATAAATGTCCTGGAAATGAGGGCGGTGCTCCTAGCGTTGCAAGCACTTCACCACGCTTCTTCCTACAGGGACTATTGCGATTCAGACAGACAACATGTCCGTAGTCTGGTATATCAACAAGCAGGAGGAACCAGGTCTTACCCCTTTGTCGAGAGGCCATGAGAGTCTGGGAATGGGCAATTTCCACCAAACGCTTTCTGATAGCAACGCACATTCCGGAAAGTCCAACATCCTTGCGGACAAGCTCAGTCGCACCATCCTTTCTCCACACGAGTGGTCCCTCAATCTTCAAGTAGCGAAGAAGATTTTTGCCGCTTGGGGCAACCCTGTTGCGATCTTTTGCTTCTCCCTCAAACGCCAAATGCGACAATTTCTTCGCTCTACTTCCCCACCAGGGAGTTCGAGGATGCTCTGGTGCATGCTTGGCCTCCCGGTCTCCTTTATGCCTACCCTCCACTTCCTCTGATGCAGAGGCTTCTGCAGAAAGCCAACAGTTTGGGGAGCAGAATGATTCTCATTGCCCCATTCTGGCCTCGACAACCTTGGTTCCCCTTGTATGGTCTCACAAAATCAATCCACCATGGATTCTGGATCCAATTCGGATCTCATCTCTCACCCTCTGGGAATGCCAGTTCCCAATCTGCTGACCCTGAAGTTGACAGCTTGGCTGCTCCAATTCCAACCTTAATTAGGACTCACGGTATCTCTTCACCGGTCAAAGCCATTTTGGTGGCTGCTCATAAACCTTCCACCAGACAGGTTTATCGGAGTAAATGGAAGAGGTTCTCTATATGGGCAGGACAGAGAACTGTGGATCCTTTTTCAGCACCTATCTCTGCGGTGCTAGATTTTCTAACAGACCTCTTTCATCAAGGGGCTAGTTCTTCCACGATTAAGGTACAATTGGCTATCTCGCATTATCACATTGGTCAGGACACAGCTCCCCTTATGACAGCGAAATTATGCAAAAGTTTTCTCAAAGGAGTTTTTTTGTTAAGGCCTCCAGTCAAGGAGGTTGTACCGCCTTGGGACTTGTCTTTAGTCCTGCAGGCCCTTACTGCTCCTCCCTTCGAGCCTGCAGCTTCTGCTGATTTAAAATACCTTTCCTGGAAGACTGCCTTTCTGGTAGCTATCACTTCAGCCAGAAGGGTGTCTGAGCTTCAGGCTCTATGTGTCAAACCGCCTTATCTTTCTTTCTTCCCTGATAGGGTGTGCCTCAGGACCAATCCATCTTTTCTTCCGAAGGTCTCTTCTGAATCCAATATTAACCAGTCAATCAATTTGCCTGTATTTTTTCCCAAGTATTCAAACAAAGGAGAATACAAATTGCATTCATTGGATGTTCATAGACAGTTACGTTTTTATATTAACAGGACAGCTGGCCACAGGAAATCAGATCAGCTGTTCGTCTCCTTTGCTAAAATTGCTCTGGGTAAAGCAGTATCTAAAGTCACTCTATCTAAATGGATTGCTAATTGCATTCTGCAGGCATATGACACTTCAGGCAGACCTGCTCCTCAGAGGGTTACGGCTCATTCTACTAGGGCAGTTTCTACGCCAGCCTTTAAGTCCCGTGTTTCGTTGGATGATATCTGCGCGGCAGCTACTTGGGCCTCGCCTCATACTTTTATTTCTCATTACAAGGTGGATGTTGTTTCTAGAGGAAGAGCATCCTTTGGCTCAGCGGTGCTCCGGAACATCCTTCCATGACGGCCGCCCAAGATTCAGGTAGCTAGGGACTCTGTCCCACAGGTTGCAGACGAATAGACGAATGAAGTCTGCCTACTTCAGATTTAGAAGTTATGTACTCACCATAACGTTCCATCTGAGTAGGTGACTTCATTCGGATGCAACCATCCCCCCCTCCATCCCCCTGACCTTTATAGAGCGAGTATTTATGCTGTTTTAGTATACTGTGGTCAGTATTTTGAGGCAAACTCAATCTGAGGTCAGTCAGGGCTTGGCAAGGGGTTATGGGTAAGAGGGAGGAGCTAGGAGCTCGGAGCCTAAGCTTTTGAATTGCCGGCTCGGATCCGAGATCGGATCCGATACCCACAGGTTGCATCCGAATGAAGTCACCTACTCAGATGGAACGTTATGGTGAGTACATAACTTCTAATTATATACCCTGTAACATTTGTAAATGTGAACTTGTTCCTGCGGTATGATTATTTTTATATAAATATAATGTTTTCCTCTGTCAAAAGTGAAAAATAAAGAATTATTCTGAGACCCAGACTGCAGTTGGTCCTAGCTGGCCTCACTAGATTTTATTTCTGCTGTTCCAGAAGCTGGCAGTTTGTCCTTCCTCACCATTTCTCACATGAAATCTGCAGTTCTTGTTTATGATTTACCTGTTTAATCTAGCTCTAGTATCTCTTCATCCCATAATAAGATTTGGAATTGTTGATGGCACAAGTAAACTTATCACAGTTGTAGGTGTGCCAAAACAGGTGTAGCTTGCTTTATGGGTAGTTCTGTAAACTAGTGTAATGTAAGGTTGTAGCCCATATGAGCATTAAACATACTTCCACAAAGTATTCTCTTCATAAAAAAATGACTTTGTTTAACTTTGAACTTGAAGTTTGTTTTGGAAAGGTTAACCATGTTTGTTTTTTGAACTTGAGCATTATGTGAATTTGGGTTCCTCCATGGAAAATAGTTTTGGTTGTTGCTTGTGTGACCTGAACTTTTTTACAGCTTCATGATACAAAGTGTGTAATAGCTTTTCCTTAATGTATAAGCAATAGGGTGTATTTACGCAATTGTTTGTAAATTCTTGCTATACTAGTCTATCCATATGTTAAGTTTGTTTTTCTGGCGCCTTCTATCTGTGAAGTGCCGTTTTAATATACTGGATTTGTTCATAGGTAGGTACTAGGCTATCAGCCCAAGGGCCTACGTAAGCCTAGCCAACAAGGTTCCCTGGCTTACGCCACCCAAGAAAGTTATTTTCCTGTGCCACTGTCGAGCAGAGACACAGAAGTGATCCTCGGGGTATATTTCCTATTTCCCATCCACTCATCAAGATTTTTCTTGAAGAGTGCTAATGAAGAACTTTGCTTGACATAGATGGGTAGCCTGTTCCAGAGTATGGGAAGTCTCTGGGACAGGAATCTATCCCTCCAGCAGGTCCTGTTTATTGTGGTGACAAGGTTTAGGTCCCTAGGGTGTGTAGCTTGGAGGGATTTGGATTTCTTTTGGCTGTAGCATGTCCAACAGCTCTGGGTTTGACATAGCTTTATATGTTAGGCAGAGATCACCTCGGAGTAGGCAATATGCTACGGAGTAAAGCTGGAGTTTTTTGAGGCGGTCAGTGTAGGGCATTTGTTTGAGGCCAGTAATCCTCTTTGTGAGGTACTTCTGTGGCCTTTCCAGCTGCTGCAGATGTCTTGTGAGGGACATTCCAAAAGTGGTGTTGTATTCTATAATGGGTCTAATGAGCGTCGAGTAGAGGGGAACAATGACCTCTTTTTTCCTGTATTAGAACCCTTTTATGATGAGGTGTGCCACGTAGAAGGACTTCCTGACTACTGTGGCGATGTGACTGTCAAAGGCGAGACTACTGTCCACCCGGGTCCCAAGGTCTCTTATCACGCATTCAGTGTTAAGTAAATTGCTGCCTTATGTGGTAGTTCATGGGTACAGAGTTTTTACCAAAGGGGATGACACTGCACTTTTTGGCATTGAGCTTGAGGCCATGGCTCTGACACCAGACATCTGTCTCAGCGAGGCCTTTCTGTAGGATGTCCACATCATTTGGGGACTTGACTATGGCTCCTTGTTTGCAGTCATCTGCGAACTTCTTTAGCCAGAGGCCTTCTGTGTTAGCCTGTACTTCAGTGAAGTAGATACCAAACACAGGAGAGGTCCCAGGATGGAACCCTGTGGTACTCCACTTGTCACTGCTTTGAGGTCAGATTTGGAGTCTGCAACTTTTACAGTGTGGGTTCTGTCAGTGAGCCACTTGATAACCCATCTTGTGATGTAGGGATTTATACCTAGTTTAGTGAGTTTAGCTATAATTCCAGAATGGGGGATGGTGTCGAAAGCCTTGGCGAGGTCAAGATAGGCTGTGTGAACCACCTTACCCTCATCTACGGCTTTGGTGAATGCCTCAAAGAAGTCGATCAGGTTCAGGAGGCATGATCTGCCTTTCACAAACCTGAACTGGGTGGGATCCAGAGTTTGGAGGTTACCAATGCCTTTGTTTATGAGTTCCATGATGATACAGGCCATGGTGTTGCAGACCAGGCTCGTCAGGCTAATAGGTCAATAGTTCCCGGGATCAGTGGTGGCTCCCCCTTTGTGGAGTGGGATAACTGTTGCTATACGCCATTCAGTGGGCACAAAGCCTGATGCGAGGCTATTCTTGAACATGGTGCTTAAGTGGGGAAGCCAGTTCATTCTGAAGTTTGTGTAAAACGCAGCTTGGGATGTTGTCTGATCCCATGGATGCTGTGTTTTTGTCTTTAGAGAGTGCAGCTTTTACCTGCGTAGTTGTGATTACAGGGACTCTGCATTCTTCCTGTATAGATATGGGCCCTTTAGGGGGTGAGAGGGGGGTAAAGTTAGCACTGAACCTATCTGCTAGGATGTTGGCAATATCAGTTGGTACTGTAATTTTCATGCCTTTGTGCTGTAACTCAGAGCAGATCTGGGTGTTACCATCGAGATTCTTAACATAGCTATAGAATGCTTTGTGGTTGTCCTTGGAATTAGTGGCGATTTTGTTTTCATAGCTAGCTTTGGAGGATCTTATAAGGGATCTCAACTTCTTACTGAGGCTGACCAGGGAGCTCCTCCACTCATGGGATTTTACTCTCTTTTGCAACAGTTTCTTCCTTCTGTTGTACAGTTTGTTTATGGCAGGGGACCACCAGATTGGCTAGCTTTTTTGGAGGATAGCGTCTTGGTTCTGTTTGGGATAGCATGATCCATGCACTCGTGTAAGTGCTTATAGAGTGCATTTGTGTAGGATTCAGCAGTTGTAACTGTATTGTCCATCTGCATGGGTGTCATGAAGTGCACCACTTCTGTCTTAAGAAGCATGAAGTTGGCTTTGGAGAAATTGTTTACTGTGGTTTCCTCAATGGGGGGGTGGGGGTGGGATGTGGATATCAAGGGTGATTAGCTTATGGTCGGGTCGGACCAACAAGGAGTTGATTTCAGGTGTGGAACACCGGTCACTCATGTTGGTGATGACTAGGTCTAGGATATTGTTGCCTCTGGTGGGGGTGTGGATAAATTGATCCAGGGCATTGGAGTTTATGAATTCCAGAAAGCGTTGAGCTAAGGAGTTGGTACACGAGTAGTTTCCCAGTTAATGGTGGAGTAGTTGAAGTCGCCCATTATTAGGATGTTTGGTTGAACCCTAATATTTTCCAGTACTTCAAGAAAAGAGGAGTGGGAATCTTGGTGCATGGTGGGGGATCTGTAACAAGCTACAATTTGGATTGCAGTTTTGCCCAGAGTTAGTTGTGTGTGTTTTTTTGTGTGTTTATTTTTATATTTGCCAGACTCCTATCCATCCTCCAACCACTCTAAAGAACCTTAGGGTGATTTTCTTCCTTAAGAAGACAAAATTGATCAAGTTGGGAATGAGAGCCACCATCTACAATGTAGTAATATGAGTTTTCGTCTTAAGCTCTATCAACCCCTGCCCACCACTGTAGTGTGCAGTTAGATGGCATGATGTACACACACACCTTCATACATACATAATCAAATGTTCCTGTCCACACCTTGTAGAGAGTATGTCCATGTGATTCCAAGTCTCCACTGGGGATCCACCCAGGCACATACTACCTTCTCATTCCCTTGAAGGGAAGTGAGTGGATTAAGCCTAATCAATCTTAATCTTCCTTGCCAGTTCCAGCAGATACCAGAGCCAATAGTCAGCTGATCTAGGTCATAGGCATTTATCCCTCTGTGCCAGTGAAGTTGGCTAGTTTGTTAAATGTAATGTGTACTGAACTGCCAGCAAATTGCTTCCTTTATCCAAGAGAGGGAAAGGAGACATGATACATAATACATCATGACAGCTTGGTTGACTAACTGTATTCCTTTTCTGCCTTTGGAGGATAGACATTCTTCTGTTTTCTTGTAAAATAACATTCCTCATTCTGTTTTCTTGTAAAATAACATTCCTCACAAAGCAGTGACTTATTCTGCTTATTGAACCAAAGCATTGTATTGTTTTTTTATTTCGTTATACTTTGTTGACTAATTTAGTCTTACTAGGCCAATGGCCTCTTTTTAGGAGAGACGCAAAGAGGTATTCATACTGACTAGGGGAAACATGGCCAGGGCAGTGGGAAAATTCCTGTACTCTATTCCTATTTGTAAGCCAGTGGGTGGCAGCAAGAAGATGTGAGATAGAGGAAGAGGAGCATGAAGAGTGCTGCAAGTTGCTGCAGAGCTAGAAAAGAACACTCTGTGGAACAAATGTGGGAGCAGTAGTGATGGATGAGAAGGAGTCAGGAAGTTTGTCCATTGAGGTAGTTACTGAGGACAGGAGTAGAGAGGAAAGAAGAGCTTATGGTTACAGTATTTATAAAAAGAGCTTTGACAAACTTTATGTTGACTGATGAGCAAAGATGAACCGGAGGACAGTATTGCCATTCCATGGTCATGGGCTGTTGAACTGATCCAGGAGAGAGAAAAAGGGACAACTGAAAGTTTGGAAGATGTTGTGGAGTGAGAAGGTGAACCTCAAACACCAGCAGACTCTCAGTCGCAGAAAGTGGGAGCTGCTCTTGTAGAGAGAAGAACAGAGCAGAGTGTTTAGCAGAAAAGAAGGCCTGCAGTAAACATTTCTTCTGAAAAAGATTTGTCCTTTCACAGGTATGTTATTTGGGACACAATAATTGAACCATTAAGATTTAATATGTCACAAATTTGCTTCTTAATTTATTTTAGAAAGGAGCAGTTTTGTAATGGGAGTTTTTAGATATTTCAGTTAATGGACAAATCTGTCTATACAGCTGACTCAAAGAAGTAGGAGTATCTTTGGAATGAATGTGTTTCAGGTAGTTTTTCCAACAGTAAAAAAGAGAGGAGTCTGATGACCTAGAACAAGTGGACATTATGGATTATTTTCTGTCTGTATGTCAACCTGTGCCCTCTACAGACAAATTATAGGATGAAAGGAAAATATGCATTGAGAGATGAGAAGTATGGGTAACACTGCAAGAAAATGAAAACATTGTGAAGCATATTCCATGTGTAATTATGCTTAATGGAATACAGTGAACTGTTATACATTTAGGCTGTCCTGAATACCTATTTTTAGTGTCACAGCAGATCGTTTGATTGATGAATGTAAGAAAAGGAGATATAATGTTTGTGGACAAGTAGGCCATACAGCTAAAAACTGTGGGCCACATTGCAGATATTGCACATCTAATGAACATTGATGGTATAACTATGTTAATTTTTTGCAACGATTGAATGACTTACCTTTTGCACCACTGTATCTGTTGTAGGAGGCACCAACTAGGAGTAACAGTAATCTGAACTTGGGAAAAATGTGGGATGTGTCCATAAACTTCAGAGCACACCTTAAGCGCATGTGCAGACATCCATCCATCCAACTGTACAGACCTATGTCTAGCATGATGTTACCCAGGGAAAACACTAAATTTATTTGGGTTGTGGTTTCAAAACAGTTTGCAATTTTTTTAATTAAATCAGTGACCAAACAGGTATGGGTAGACTATGGCAAAATGCATGGTGGGACTTACTCACCAGATTCCACAATTTAGCACTTAATTGTGACAGAACACTTTAAATAAGATGTTTAACATGAAAGTGTCTGACATTAAAACTTGGAACAATACTATGCAAGCTGAGTTAAGTAGATATACCTGGTCTGGATGAAGGCGAGGACAGTGTTTCTACAGATGAAGGAGAAAATGATAATGAGTGGCTAGCTGTAGGAAAAAAGGTATTAAAAAATCTAGAGACATTGAAATATGTAAAATAAGCAGAATGAAAGCTGTCACTAAAAGTAATTGAGCATGAGAGAGAAAAATTGGTTCGAAAGAGAAACTGATAAGGAGGCAAAAGCTATTTTTCTTTCCTTCTCATAAACAGTATAAGAAATGAAAGCAGAAGAGTTGTCATGGAACAATGGTGTACATAGTTATAATATGACATTATATGTTTATTAGATACACATTTAAATAACAAAGAAGAAAACTGATAAAGCAAGTATGTGAAGATAAAATTATAAACTCTGCGGGTAATGACTGATATTCTGGAATCATAATATTGTATAAGGTGAATTGTATTATAACTTATGAAGTTATTATTTATCAAGGAAGGTTAGTGGTATTAGACTGTTGTATTAAAGGACAAGTAATATGACTTATGATAGGTTTGGCTAGACAGAGGGACCGAGTTAAGAAAGATGTGCAGCAGGTAAAGGTGATAAAGGATAATGAGGGAAACATACTCACAAGCAAGGAGAGTGTGTTGAGAAGATGGAAAGAGTACTTTGAGGGGTTGATGAATGAAGAGAATGAGAGGTAGGGATAGTGAATCATGAAGTGCAATGGATTAGCAAGGAGGAAGTAAGGATAGCTATGAAGAGAATGAAGAATGGAAAGGCTGTTGGCCCAGATGGACATACCTGTGGAAGCATGGAGGTGTTTAGGTGAAATGGCAGTGGAGTTTTTAACCAGATTGTTTAATGAAATCTTGGAAAGTGAGAGGATGCCTGAGGAATGGAGAAAAAGTGTTTTGGTACCGATTTTTAAGAATAAGGGTGATGTGCAGAGCTTTAGTAACTACAGAGGGATTAAATTGATCAGTCACAGCATGAAGTTATGGGAAAGAGTAGTGGAAGCAAGGTTAAGAAGGGACATGATGATTAGTGATCAGCAGTATGGTTTCATGCCAGGAAAGAGCACTACAGATGCGATGTTTGCTCTGAGAGTGTTGATGGAGAAGTACAGAGAATGTCAGAAGGAGTTGCATTGTGTTTTTGTAGAGTTGGAGAAAGCATATGACAGGGTGCCTAGAGAGGAGTTGTGGTACTGTATGAGGAAGTCAGGAGTGTCAGAGAAGTATGTAAGAGTGGTACAGGATATGTACGAGGGTAGTGTGACACCGATGAGGTCTGCGGTGGGAGTGAAGGATGCGTTTAAGGTGGAGGTGGGGTTACATCAAGGATCAGCTCTGAGGCCTTTCTTATTTGCAATGGTGATGGACAGGTTGACAGACGAGATCAGACAGGAGTCCCCGTGGACTATGATGTTTGCAGATGACATTGTGATCTGTAGTGAGAGTAGGGAACAGGTGGAGGAAACCCTGGAGAGATGGAGATATGCTCTAGAGAGAAGAGGAATGAAGGTCAGCAGGACTAAGACAGAATATATGTGTGTGAATGAGAGGGAGGATAGAGGAATGGTGAGGATGCAAGGAGTAAAGGTGGCGAAGGTGGATGAATTTAAATACTTGGGATCAATAGTTCAGAGTAACGGTGAGTGTGGAAGAGAGGTGAAGAAGAGAGTACAGGCAGGATGGAGTGGGTGGAGAAGAGTGTCAGGAGTGATTTGTGACAGACGAGTACCTGTAACAGTGAAAGGGAAGGTCTACAAGAGGGTAGTGAGACCAGCTATGTTATATGGGTTGGAGACAGTGGCATTGACAAAAAGGCAGGGGTTTGAGCTGGATGTGGCAGAATTAAAGATGTTAAGATTTGCACTGGGTGTGATGAGGGTGGACAGGATTAGGAATAAGTATATTAGAGGGTCAGCCCAGGTTGGAAGGTTTGGAGACAAAGCCCAGAGAGGCACGATTATGTTGGTTTGGACATGTGCTGAGGAGGGATGCTGAGTATATTGGGAAAAAGATGCTAAGAATGAAGTTACCAGTTAACAGGAAAAGAGGAAGGCCTATGATACGGTTTATGGATGTGGTGAGAGAGGACATGCAGGTGGTTGGTGTGACAGAGCAAGATGCAGAGGACAGGAAGAAATGGAAACAGATGATCTGCTGTGGCGACCCCTAACGGGAACAGCCGAAAGAAGATGATGATGATAGGTTATGCTTTAACATCAGGTACTAAAAGAACACAACTTTTTCAAGAATTTAAAAATGCGTGAATGTTATGATGATTGTAGTGATTTTGGGAGACTTTAACTTATCTCTCTTGTTTTCTTTCTCTTCCACAACATCACAATTAAAGTAGGTAAAGAATGTTTTTCACAATTTCAGCTTAACATAGGACATGGGCATAAGTATATTTGTATGAAGGGAAAGGTAAGGACAGAAATTGCCTCATGTTTACTGACAACTACTTAAATCTCAAACTGATATGGTATGTGAGAAATGTATTTACACAATATCATTGGAGGCAAAACTCTTGCATAAAAGGACTCGGTATCAAATCAGGTTGTCAGTGGCACATATGCCCATCTCACACTGTTTAAAGCAGATGCATACCATGTAAAGCAGACGCATAGACCCACCATATGCTGAGGCACTTGAATGTAACCTTCCTAAACCCCAAACACCTCATAGATGCCGTGCTCATAACAAATAGCCTCAGCAGCCCTGAATGTAGTCTTTCAGAAAAAAAAAACACCCACTTCAACACATAAAGCCACATCTCCTGGTGCCACCACACAATTCAACATTCTGTTATCTTGAGACTCCTTTGTGAGACACACTGACGTCCCTCCCACCAGGCTGAGTAAGGGAAAAGTCATGGTCAGTTGATTATCAGTGGCCAGGATCTGCCACATTGCCTATGCATTTGGCTCATTTGATCACAAGTAACCAGTATAACTTAGTCATAGTCCATGTGGGTGTAAATGACCTGAGACATACCTTCCTAGACTATATGAAGAGAGACATTGTGGAACTCTCGGAATATGTGTCCCAGGCTGGTATGAGCTTAGCATTTTCTTTGTATTAAACAAGAAACATCTTTGTTAAATTATCACTTATGACATAGGTAGTCCTACATCTATATGAATGAAAACAAACCCCATTGACATAATTTCAGTTGCAAACATTATACATCACTTATAATCTATCCAGTCACTGTCAGTCAAACATTACATAGCTCATTCAAGTCCTGCCTTCTTTTAAACCACATTCGTCATCTACATATATTGTTCCAACAATTTCCATTTTTTTTGTAATTTGCTCCTACCCTTTTCTAAAGTTCCCATTTTCAGTTATATTATCTATGTTACTATATCAACAAATAGTACTACAGTTGGTTTAGACTTTGATTTCCATTTTGTAGTAATTTTTTTTGACAGCCACCACAATTAGACTCAGCAAGGCCTTACTTATATCTAGGCAGTTCCAATTCTGTATCATGGCTCAAAAAAATAATTTTTCTTAGTCATACCAGTTTGCTCATCCAGTTTTTCTGATAGTGTAGTCTGCAGGGAATTTTTAAAAGTCTGTCATCTCATTACACTCCCAGAAAATATGATGTTAAGTTGTCAATCTTGCTGGATGGGTTCGGAGCCGATCCTCGGCTCCGACTCGGCCACTTACTAAAGCTCGAGAGCTTATTTTACCGGCTCGAGGCAACCCTATATCCCATGATGCTAGGCGATAACTCCCCAGATCTCATTTGCCGCTTTCACTTGCGAGGTGCGTCTTTTTACCGGCTCCTGGTAAGTCTTATATATAGAGAGTTCAGTCACCCTTTTTGAGTTAATTTATAGTTATTTCTTTCAATAGTGAGTAACTACCCTTAACTTTATTACTTTTTTATATACCTTCCCTTTTTATCCCTTATATCCCACCTCTTCCACTCATAGGTTAGGCCTTAAGCCTGCCCCTTTCCTAATTTTTCTTAGGGATCCTGTGAGTGTTTGGGTGTGTCAGTATCCCTATTAACAATTTATTGTTAATTTATAATTTAGGGAGTGTGTGTGTGTGTTTGTTTGTTTCTGTTACTTTTGGGAACCCTCGACACTGTTATGCCGAAGGAACCTAAAGAAGCTAAGGTCTCAGGCTTTAAGAAGTGTGACTCGTGCTGTCAGAAGATGTCTCTGACAGACGGTCACACTTCTTGTGTTTACTGCCTGGGACACCTGCAGGACTCTTGTTCAGTATGTCATGCATTCAGTACAAGAGTCCTGCAGGAGCGCAGGAATAAACTCATACTGAGGGGCTTGTTAAAGCCCGAGGGCTCCCCGACTAAGTCTGCGTCGGGGAGGCCCTCAAAACCTGCAAAACCGACTGCTCCAAGTACTAAGCCTTCGGCTGCTGGCTCTTTGTCTGTGCCTAGATCGGCTCCGGCTGGAGCCGATCCCTTAGAGTCACAAGTTCCGGTCTCGGCACCACTCGGTGCCGATACATCTGAGCCCATACTTTCGCTGTCGGCTCCGGCTCTGTTGGCTCCATCTAAGAAGAGGTCAGTATCCCCTTCATTGGAGTCCATCCATTCGGCTCCGAGGTCTCCCCTGCTCTCGGAGTGGAGCCATCGGAGCCGATCTTCTCAGTCATTCAGACTTTCAGATCACGACCTTGAGAGAGTGGTAAGTAGGCTGTTAAAGTCTTAGGCATTGGCCCAGATGATCTCTAGCCCATCTCATCAGACGGTGGCTATTACGACTCCACCTATTTTTCCATCTTCGACTCTCCCTCAGAGTTCGGAGCCGGAGCTCCTCGGAGCCGTGACCATTGTGACGTCAGAGCCGATACCTCCCCCTTCGGCTCCTTCGTCTTCTGATCCGATCTCCTCTTTGATACCTTCATTGGAGGGATCCGGGCACCTGATCTCTCTTGTCGGCTCCAAGGGTCGAGTGGCATCGGACCATTGTCTGACCCCGTTCTCCCTTTCGGAGCGTCGGCGCTGGTGAGCTCGGCCCCGACATCGGCCTCGGAGCCTTCCCTGTCGGTGCGGCCTGGGGTTCCTACCTCTTCGGAGCGGGGGCCCTCTGGCCTTTCTGATAGGGGAGCCTTCGAGGTGATGAGGAGCATACTAACCTCAGGGCTTAGTCAACAGTCAGCTACATCAGCTCCTCCCACTTCAGTGCCTGCTGATGTCTCTTCTCACTCTCTTGTTCCGGGACCCAGAGATCCAATGCCTCAGGTTTCCCCACTGGGAATTTCTTCCTCTTCCGAGGCTTTTCCTGACCTGTCAGCGGAGTCTCCGCGTAAGAGGACATGTAAGAGGAAACATGTGGACTCCCCTAAGTCTATTACATCTGACACTGACTTGGATGAGTCGGAGGGATCCCCAAAGTCCCCCTCTGAGGATGTCTCTTTCTCAGACATCCTAGAAATCCTGAAGCAGAGGGGGAACTGGTCTTCCCTTAATCCTTCCGAGGACGAGTCGGTGTACCTGGAGGAGTTCGGTTTTCGACCCTCCACCTCCTGGGTGTCTCCACCTTTCGACCCCCTTATGGAAGTAGTGGCTTGGAAGGCGTGGTCGGCCCCGGATTTGGTGGAACCCACCCCTCGGAGGCCATCTAAATTTATTACAGCACCAGTTGACAAGCAATTCCTAACAAAAGGTGTACCGGCGGATGCCATGGTGGTGGCTGCAGCCACCAAGAAGGAACTAGCTGATCCTTCAGTACCTATCCATCCTCCTAATAAGGATTCTAGGACCATGGATAGGTATGGTAAGCGGATGTTTTCTTCAGCGACCTTTGCTATGCGGTCGCTGAATTACCTGTGTCACTTCACCCGCCTTCAGAGAGATATTCTCAAAGAGTTGGGAGAAGTCTTACAGGATCCATCAGCTGCTGGGTCCCAGGATAAAATTAACTCACAGCTTGGAACCCTGAACTCGATTGTTAACTCCTCCATGCGTCTGATTTCATATGCAGCCGATGGAGCGAGGAGGGCCGCAGGCACAGGAGTGGCCTTAAGGCGTCACGCCTGGATGCAGCTGTGTAATTTCGCGGACCCTTTCAAGGCGTCCTTCACAAATTCCCCTTTTGATGGTTCGGCTTTGTTCGGACCTCAAGTGAAAGACACCTTGACCAGATGCGAGCAAGATGGCAAGACTCTTTCTGCCGTAGGAGTTCATTTCTCCACCCCTTCAAGACCATACCCTAAGGGTCAGAAGGGTGGGAAAATGTGGTTCCGCAAATCTCAAGGAGTCACGTCTGACGCAAGAGGTCAGTTTACCCCCAGAGGCAGAGAGGGTAACAACAACAGACACCACCCTAGGGGCAGAGGGGGTCTGCAAAACCAGGGTAGCAGGGAGCCTCTCTCTGACAAACCCTTCCAGCATCCCTGAGATGTTGCCCGATTGTCTACCTTCGGAGGCAGTCGGGGGAAGATTGTTGCTGTACCCAATAGCCTGGCTTTCCCTTACTCAAGACAAATGGGTACAGTCAATCATATCCAAGGGTTACAAAATTCCCTTTGTCCAAACCCCAATTCAGCAAAAGGGAACCCTTCCAGACATTCCACCCGGTCTAAGGGAAATAGCAGTATCAGAAATATCAAAACTGCTAGCAAAAAGAGCCATCCAGCCAGTCCCAGCAGACCAACTAGGATCCAGAATCTACTCAAGGTTCTTTTTGGTACCGAAAAAGACAGGGGACTGGAGACCAATATTAGATCTCAGCAAACTAAACAAGTTTGTAAAGAGAACAAGATTCCGGATGGTCACGCTACAGTCCATTCTGCCCTTTCTGGGCAAGGACAATTGGATGTGCTCAGTGGACCTTCAAGATGCGTACTATCACATCAAAATTCACAGGCGCTCCAGAAGGTTTCTCTGCTTTTGGCTGGGGGCCAGTCACTACCAATTCAGAGCCCTGCCCTTTGGTCTCACTACAGCCCCCAGAGTGTTCACCAAATGTATGGCAGCGGTTACGGCTCACCTGAGACGGCAAGGATTCCAGGTGTTTCCATATCTAGACGACTGGCTCCTCACTGCCACCACCAGGCATCAACTTCTCCAAGCCAGAGCTTACACCATTCACATTTGCAGAGGGCTAGGAATCTCTATAAATTTCGAAAAGTCTGCCTTGTCGCCTTGTCAGTCTATTACCTTTATAGGTGCCAACTTGAACACCATACAACTTTCAGCAAAGTTAACAGACCAAAGAATCTTAGATATTCAAAACCATGTCCAGGTTCTTCTTCAGAGCGACAAAATTCAGGCCAGGTACGTCCTGAAAGTATTGGGTCTTATGGCGGCCGCCATAACACTTCTTCCCCTTGCACGTTTTCACATGCGTCTTCTACAGTGGATGCTGTTTACCCAATGGTCTTTTCAGCAACTCCCCATGCACCACAAGATCATGATAACTCAAACTTGCAAAAGTTATCTGTCCTGGTGGATATTGTCCCCTCAAGTCCATCAGGGCAGACCCTTTGTTCCTACTCCCCCGGTCGCCACGGTGACATCGGACGCTTCCCTGATCGGGTGGGGGGGGGCATTTTCAGGGCAGGATGGTCCATGGCACTTGGCAACCTTTCGAGCGCCACCTGCACATAAATGTCCTAGAGATGAGAGCAGTGCTTTTAATGTTGCAAGCCCTCCACGACTCTCTTCCCCTAGGAACTGTTGCAATTCAAACGGACAATATGTCCGTAGTGTGGTATATCAACAAGCAAGACGGAACCAAGTCCTATCCCCTGTGTCGAGAGGCAATCAGACTTTGGCAATGGGCGATCTCCTCTCAGCGGTTTCTGATAACAATGCATATCCCCGGGAAGTCCAACTTCATAGCGGACAGGTGAACAGAGCCGTACTCATGCCGCACGAGTGGTCTCTCAAACAATCGGTAGCGGAAGAGACTTTTCAGAACTGAGGTCTTCCTTGCTGCGATCTTTTTGCTACATCCCAAAACAGCAAATGCCCCGACTTCTTCACCCTCTTCCCCCTTCCAGGCCATCCCCTCAGTGACGCTCTAGTCCAAGATTGGCCTTGGGGACTTCTCTATGCCTTTCCACCTTTTCCTCGAATTCCACAAGTAATTCAGAAAGCAACCGCCTTGAGAGCCAAGTTGATTCTCATTGCCCCTTATTGGCCTCGACAGATATGGTTTCCATTCCTACATCATTATCTTTTGGTACAGCCTTGGCATCTGGACCCAGCTCCAGATCTGTTGACCCATCAGTCGTGGCAGCTGCACCAATCCCTACATTCTCTCAACCTCACTGCTTGGTTACTCCACTTCCGTCCTTAGCCAGGCTTCCTATGATTTCTAATCCCGTCCGGGATATCATAGTAGCTTCCCTTAAATCTTCCACCAGAAGGATTTACACTAGTAAATGGAAACGTTTCTCCTTCTGGGCAAAGGCAAGGAATATAGATTTTTTTACTGCCCCAGTTCATTCAGTCTTAGACTTCCTAGCTGAAATTTTTCATTCAGGGTCTTCTGCCTCTACAGTAAAGGTTCAGTTGGCAGCCATATCGAATTTTCATACAGGCTTATCGGATCACAACATCATGTCCAATAAGCTTTGCAAAGCCTTCCTTAAAGGTGTATTCTTACTTAGGCCTCCGATCAAAGATCCTCCACCTCAGTGGGATCTTAATTTAGTCTTAACATCTTTAATTCTTCCCCCCTTTGAACCTGCGGTCTCATGTTCATTGAAATTTCTTTCCTGGAAGACACTCTTCCTAGTCACCATTACTTCTGCTAGGAGAGTTTCAGAGCTTCACACTCTCTGCATTCGTCCTCCCTACTTAATCTTCCATAAAGACAGAGTTTCTCTAAGGACTAATCCATCCTTCTTACCCAAGGTGGCTTCGCAGACAAATTTAAGTCAATCAATTGATCTCCCAGTTTTTTTCCCACACTATACTAATAGAGCAGAGCAAAAGCTACATTATCTAGATGTTCACCGCCAGCTCCGATACTATTTGGATAGAACCAAACAAATATGGAAGTCTGATCAACTGTTTTTATCGTACGCAGAAAATAAGAAAGGCCTTCCTGTTTCCAAGGTAACCCTATCTAGGTGGCTGTCTTCTGTGATTACAACTATTTATCAACTCAGAGGCGGGGAATTGACTTCCAAGCCAAAAGCCCATTCAACTAGAGCACTAGCTACATCTGCAGCTTTTCAAGCTAGACTACCAATAGACACTATCTGTGTGGCAGCCACATGGGCCTCTCCTCATACCTTTGTTTCGCATTATAAATTGGACATGGCCTCCAGGGACAGAGCAACATTTGGTTCCACCATTCTTAAGAGTCTAGTAAAACAAAAAAGGCAAACCAGGAACAACTGCAGACCACCGATTTATTTAACCAAAATTGTACTAAGCGCTTTCACCCACACACATCAGGGCATCTTCAGAGTACTGACAATTCTTGTGTTGAACCTCTTTTTAAATCCTTATGTAAATTAGATAATTGAACAATTAAACAATTAAACAAATTATTACCTACGCAGCTAAAAATTCTTAAAGGTACAATTAGCAAAAATGAACATAAACAGCCAGGACTTGTGCAAACTTGTTAATTTGTAAATGTAATAAAACCTTCTTGTCAAAAACTATGTATATGTAATACCAATAAATAAAAGTAAAAATACATATATAAATATCTAGATAATAGTATAAATCTAAATAATTATTAAATATAAACAATTGTTATACAATCCAGCATAAAATCATTCATTAAAAATTTCCTAACATTAAAATTCATATTGTTATACAAAATATTTAAAACATTAAATTATCAGATGTTAACCTAATACATACAAGATCAAATAAATTGAGACTTGTACTTTAGTATACTTGATATAGAAATATGTTCGTTAATACTAGGGCTAGAACTTGCATTTAGCCGTAATTGCCATAAACATTCTTTAGCCTCAAGTAAGGTGTTGTCATCACCACCTTTGTTATTATTGTAGTATACAATTCTGTCAATAACAAAGAATAAAAATCTCTTAAAATTCTGGCATCTTAGACTATGCATATAAAGAGAACTAGTATTTTTCTGTTTTTTAATGTCTCTAACATGTTCCACTATCCTTTCTCAAGTTTCCTTATCATTTTGCCAACGTAAAGGCTGGGCATGATGAACATATAGCTAGGTACACCACCATTTTGTGTTGCAATTACAATGACCTGGGCATCTAATTGTTTTGCCAAAATTTTGTACCACAACATATGGTCCATCATTAATAAATTTACAAGTATGGCATGCCCCACATTTGCTCATCGAAGATGTGTTGAACATATTCTTATTATTAACTGCCTCAAAATGTTCTTTAAGATTCATCCCCTACTATAAGTGACCTTGGGCCCAGTCCCTAAATTATCAATAAGGTCACCGTTATTCTGGAGAATACTTATCCAGGTCTCATGTACTATATTAACTATCCTGGGTGATATATCATTAAATGGTATAATAAAGGTGTCATTTCTAGTAGTGTTATTAGTCCTAGATATACTGTTGTCAAAACCGTACTTTAATATAGGTTTGTATATTTGATGTCTTTTAATATAAATCTCTTCACTAACTTTAACAATTAATTCTAATGGATAACCTCTATCCAGAAACATATCTGATAATATTTTAATCTCATTGTAAAAATTGTCTTCACTAATAATTCTAGAAAATCTGACCATCTGTCCCTTTACTAAATTATTTTTCTGGTAATAGGGATGGCAACTATCAAAATGTAAAAAAGAATTGGAATGAGTTTTTTTTTCCTAAAAATACTTGATTCTAACTTGCCCATGTTTTTATAGAATAAAATATCTAAATACTCACAATTGTTGTCAAATATCTTAAAAGTGAAATTCAAAAAACTAGATGTCGTTTTGAGAAAATTTTCAAACTCAATAATTTCTCTGTTGCCCTTCCAAAAAATAAGAATGTCATCCAGGTACCTTAAGTAAAGGGCAATGTTAGGCCAGAAACTAGAAGTAAAAACACTTTGTGTTTCCCATAAGGCTAACACCAAATTGGCATAAATGGGGGCGCATCTAGCCCCCATGGCCACACCTGTACTTTGTTTATAATATTCACCATTAATAAACATAAAATTGTTTTCAAGTACAATAGCCATCAGTTCATGTAACAATTTGCATTTAGCCTTATTAGACTCACTAAATTTCAGCAAACTTGTCTCAAACATTTCAAGACCTAAGTCATGAGGAATCACTGTGAATAGGTTGACAACATCAATAGTTACCATTGTCATATCGTCTTCAATATCAACAAAATGTTCTCTAGCTTTTTCTAGACAATGCCAGGAATCTTTTAATATATGAGGCAGATGTTTTAAAGTTCCCTTACAATGCAAATCTATATAAGCAGCAATGGCTTCAGTCTTTGAACCCCTGGCAGAGACTATGGGCCTAAAGGGTGGATTGTGTATGTCCTTATGGATTTTGGGGATACTAAAATGGATGGCGTCATTGGATATTCTACTAATAAAAAATGATATTCATCTTTGGTGATGACTCCATCCATCAAAAATTCATATAGATACCAATCCACCTTAACATATGCCCTTTCCATTTCATGTTTTGACACTTTTTCATACATCGTATTGTCACTCAACATTATTGTCATTTTGTTCAAATAGTCTGTTTTGCTCATAATAACAACCCCAACCCCTTTATCGGGTTTCATTACCCTATATTTGTCGGTAGAAGTTAATTCCTTAAGACAAAATTTTTCAGCGGAAGTCAAATTATCAGAAGTCATTTTTTCATTCTTTAATATTCTTCTGATTTGTGTTTCACATAATCTCTCAAACAAATAAATCATTGGGTTCTGTGGGGTACTAATCCTTTTTAGAGTAAAACTAGTATTGTCTCTGGTTACATTTGTTGTTAACAAAAAACAGCTTAAGGTTAAGTGCTCTAGTGTAAAGTTTTAAATGAATCAAAATTCTACCAATATCTAATTTATATGAAGGGACAAATCTAAAACCCTTCTTAAAAAGTTTAACATAGGCAGCATTAAAACAAATATCAGTATAATTGTATATACTAAACCCTCCTTCTGTAATAACAGAACAGTGCCAGTCAGTGTTATCAGTGTCCTTCTCCTGTGTAAATACCATAGAATATGGCAGTCTATCACCACTATCCATATAATTGTGGCATGAAGTGACACTGTCATAAATATCACTCATAAAATGACTAGTTTGATAAACTGGTGCCTCACTCATACATGTTATATTATTACTACTGTGACTACTATTTAGCAGTACCAAGAATTGGTTCTGTGTGTTGTCTTGTAATATGGTCGATTCTGCTGATATTGTTGACCCCCATACTGGTCCCGGAGCCGCTTCCTATGATTTCTAATCCTGTTTAGGATATCATAGTAGCTTCCCTTAAATCTTCCACCAGAAGGATTTACACTAGTAAATGGAAACGTTTCTCCTTCTGGGCAAAGGCAAGGAATATAGATCCTTTTACTGCCCCAATTCATTCGGTCTTAGACTTCCTAGATGAAATTTTTCATTCAGGGTCTTCTGCCTCTACAGTAAAGGTTCAGTTGGCAGCCATATCGAATTTTCATACAGGCTTATCGGACCATAACATTATGTCCAATAAGCTTTGCAAAGCCTTCCTTAAAGGTGTATTCTTACTTAGGCCTCCGATCAAAGATCCTCCACCTCAGTGGGATCTTAATTTAGTCTTAACATCTTTAATTCTTCCCCCCTTTGAACCTGCGGTCTCATGTTCATTGAAATTTCTTTCCTGGAAGACACTCTTCCTAGTCGCCATTACTTCTGCTAGGAGAGTATCAGAGCTTCACACCCTCTGCATTCGTCCTCCCTACTTAATCTTCCATAAAGACAGAGTTTCTCTAAGGACTAATCCATCCTTCTTACCCAAGGTGGCTTCGCAGACAAATTTAAATCAATCAATTGATCTCCCAGTTTTTTTCCCACACTATACTAATAGAGCGGAGCAAAAGCTACATTATCTAGATGTTCACCGCCAGCTCCGATACTATTTGGATAGAACCAAACAAATAAGGAAGTCTGATCAACTGTTTTTATCGTATGCAGAAAATAAGAAAGGCCTTCCTGTTTCCAAGGTAACCCTATCTAGGTGGCTGTCTTCTGTGATTACAACTATTTATCAACTCAGAGGCAGGGAATTGATTTCCAAGCCAAAAGCCCATTCAACTAGAGCACTAGCTACATCTGCAGCTTTTCAAGCTAGACTACCAATAGACACTATCTGTGTGGCAGCCACATGGGCCTCTCCTCATACCTTTGTTTCGCATTACAAATTGGACGTGGCCTCCAGGGACAGAGCAACATTTGGTTCCACCATTCTTAAGAGTCTGTTCCAGTGAGCCACCCAGGATGAAGGTGCTAGGGACGCGGTCCCATCCAGCAAGAATGAAGGTGAGATTGACAACTTAACATTGAGAAGTTATGTACCTACCATAACGTTCCATGTTAGTTGTCTTCTCTCGCCTTCTTTCTTGCATCCCACCCACCATCCCCCTTAGCTGGACAGACCGAGAAGATCTTCCCTTCCTTGAAGGGTCCTTTTATTCCTTTGTTCACTATCTAGCTGTCCTAGGATATATATAGTGTAAATAATTATTTTTGGAGGTTTTTATCCCTCTTCCTCCTCCTTCCAGTTGGAGGATTTTGTTTTATTGGCTTATGCTAGGTTTTTCAGCTTCCAAACGAGATCTGAGGAGTTATCGCCTAGCATCATGGGATATAGGGTTGCCTCGAGCCGGTAAAATAAGCTCTCGAGCTTTAGTAAGTGGCCGAGGAGAGGATGACTGACTTTAGTAATTGGCTTAGTTTCTAGTGTCATTCTAAGGAGGTGCAGTGTTGGTCAGCATGGAAGAATGGTCAACAAACCATGCTACTTTGCCAGGGATGATCTGCATCTCTCGCACTGAATGTACTTCAGACATAGCAGATCAAAAACCAAGGCAATCTTAAGGTGTTACTGCTTAATGCTAGGAGTCTAAGCAAAAAAAAACTCCACTTCTTGCAAGCTCTCCTCATCCTAGTGAATGCTGATGCCTGTGCAGTCACTGGGACATGGTTTAAAGCCAGAGAGAGCACACCAGCAGTGCAACGCTATAATGCCTTCCACACATTTAGACCAGCTACTACACAGACAAGGACTAAAGGTGGAGGTATCTCTATTTACATAAAAAATAAATGTACCTCAAGGCTGGTTAAACAGGACAATGCACTTGAACTTCTCTATGTTCAAATCACTGTAGGCAAAATCCCATACCACTTCCTTGCAAGCTATAGGTCCACCTGTATGACCCAAGAAGCCCATCACATGAATTTAAACTTGTTGGAAGCACTCACCATGAAACCCAATACCATATAAATGGGCACCTTAAATCACCCCACTATTAACTGGGAATCGTATATGACACCAAATGCACAGGCACACAGATTCCTGGAATTTGTAAACACAAACTCCCTGGATCAAATTGTTAATACACCAACCAGGGGTGCAAACATACTGGATCTGGTTCTTACTAATATGGGAGAGTGCTGCACAACCCCCTACTGTAATGTCTTACCTGGTAAGGTCAGACCACAAAATGGTCTCCTTTGAAGTAAAAATAAAACATGGAACCCCAGCTAACCCTGGAATATTCAGGAACTACGCTAACTTCCTATTAAGTGATAACTTGGCAAAACATCACACCCTCATAAACCCTGAGAACAAAGCTGCTTATAAGGAAATGTTCACAGTAACAAGCATGCTAATAGCTGCATAGAGGAGGCTGCATCCACCCGGAAGAAGTACAGAACTAACTGAAAAATAAGCCACCCTGGTGGAATCACAACATCAAATCATGGTAAAAATTAAGAGGTGTAGCACCCAGCAGGATATAAACATTCTTATCAAACTAAAACAACTCGGAGGACAAATAAAGTCTATCAAAGGAAAATTTGAGGCAAATTTGGCCTCCTAGGCCAAGGAAAATAATAAGGCATTCTGTAGCTATGTCTGCAACCTCAAAGGCAATATACAGTTATGTGCAGCACCCATTGGTAAAGGAGCCACCTGTATTGAGGTAGAAGAAATAGCAAACCTACTGGCCGACAGATTTCACTCCAACTTATCCTTCTCACCCCCTCAACCTTCCCTCACCAAATGCCATCAAGTATAACTCCCCCTACTGTCATTAGGGAGCAGGTCCTTAATGCTCTCTCTAAGGCCAAGAACGCTGCATCAATGGACCCAGACAGTATCCTAGCATGCCTTCTAAATTGTGTGAAACATGACATGTCAGGCCACCTGGAATTGCTGTTAAACTGTGGCTCCAAACAGGCTTTTGCCTCACAAATGGAGAACAGCAACAGTAATCCCTCTGCACAAAGACTGGCCCTCTAAAGACCCTGGAAAGTATAGACCCATAAGTCTTACTAGTCTCATAGGAAACATCCAGACACTGGACCCAATGCAATTTGGTTTCATCAAGGGCAAGTCATGTCTTCTTTGAGAAGGTCACCAAAGCAATGGATGAGGGCAAAATGGTTCACACTGCCTACATTGACCTGGCCAAAGAATTTGACACATTGCTCTACTCAACATTGTTGTCAAACTTAAGAGGTGAGCTGGCTCACAGACAAGACCCAAGAATTTAGAATAGATGAGTCCACCTCTACAAAAAGGCCAGTCACAAGCAGAGTCCCTCAGGGATTGTTCCTGGGGACCGCTCCTTTTTGGCTTTTACTTTTTTGAAATCATGGCCAATGTCAGTGGCCTCCATGTGACTAAATTTGCAGATGATTGCAAATTAAGAGCAGTCATAGAATCCCCCACTGACACGAATCCTTCCGGGAAGAACTGACACACACAGCTGGTGTCAGAGCCATGGAATAAAACAAAATGCCAAGAAATGAGTAACGGTATCCTTCAGGTAGTCATCCACCCCTGGTAAGCAGCATATTGACAAAACACCCCTAGGAGCTGACCAAGTAGTTAGGGAGTTGAGGACACACACACAGACTGTAATATAGCCTTTGACCATCACATGTCTATGTAATGAGGAAATCATTCTGTATTCTGCAACTTATAAACAAAGGTATGGAATCTGTGTCCAAGGAAGTCATTGTTCCACTGTATTCGGCATTCATCAGACCTATCACTGAGCACAGTGCCCCCTTTGGTATGCACCTAACCAGGCATAGCCAACAACTAGAACGTTCACAAGAGGTTCCTCACTAAAAGAGTACAGGGCATAAATAAAATGTCCTATGCAAACCGCCTCAAGGCCCTATCCCTGTATTCTGTCTCCTACAGGCTTTTGATGGGAGATCTATGCCTGGCATACAGGGCATTGTCAGACTCAACTTTAATGGACCTTCTGCATATCCACAAAACAAATCACACCAGAATTACCTGTTCTAAAGACTTAAACATTGTCTGTGATATAAATAGGACCTGCTGGAGAGAGAGGTATGTATCCCAGCGACTGTCTTGTCTATGGAACAGACTCCCCATCCATGTGAAGCAGAGTTCCTTGCTAATTAAATGCAAGTGCAACTTGGACAATTGGATGGGAAACTGGAAGTTCATCCCTGATTTGGCACCTGTCTCTCTAATTGGATACATCTAACCTGTAAATTGTTCATCTCCCAGGCCCATGCTTACACTTATCAGGGGTATCAGAACTTGTCAGAGATTTGGAATGGATGGCTAGGCTTTTAAATGCCCTTTTGGCTGTTAGCCTAGTAAACACCTTTGAACCTGTACAGGTTGCATCTGTATGTGCGTCACCTGTTCTTCCTACTGCACGTTATTTAATGTTCTGTTCGTTGCTGCCTTGCTGCTTCCACATTTCCACTTCAACAAGTAAGTGTCATCTGGATTTTGTGTGTGTGTCTGTGTGTGTGTAAAATGCCCTAATTAGGCATAGAGAATAGTTGTGTAAAATCTTACCATAATGATAGATGTCCTCTTCTCTATTGCAGTATTCTTAAAATGAGGGAGTTATCACCGTAGGCCAGTATACAAAAGTCTTTCACTGCTATCATACGTTGGCCATAAAAGTGATGTACGCACGACTGATCTCAGAACTGAATGGCCCAGGAGGAATGCCAGCTTAAGGAAAGTAGGGTATGTCCATCCAAGGTAAAGAACCAAATAACCAGGGGGAAAGAATGGAGGGACTGGAATACTGCAACAGGGAAGAGAAGGACATCCATCATTATGGTAAGATTTTACACAACTATTCTATGCTCTTCTATTCATCTGTTGCAGTATTCTTTACATGAGGGAGAGTAAAAGCCCATGAGGAGAGGGTGGAAGAAGAAGCAGTGGAGCTGTCAAGAAAGTCATGGAGTATGGGCTTGACAAAACCTGCCCTAGACTTAGAAATGCCATCCACTTTGTAATGTTTAGTGAAGGTGTGCACAGAAGTCCATGTAGCCACTTTAAGAATAGAGCTAGTATCTAATCCTTTGAAGAAAGCACCAGATGAGGCTACAGCCCTAGTTGAATGGGCCTTTACAGAAGCAGCAAGGCTCTTACCATGCTTCACATAAAAAAAACAAAGTAGCCTTGGAGATTGAAGTAAAAATAGTCTGCTTGGAAATGGGCATTCCCAGAGCCCTGGGATGATGGGAAACAAAAAGCTGGTCTGATTCCCTGATTGAATTTATTTAGACAAGACGAAATCTAATTGTCTATGCACATCCAGGGTGTGCAGCACCCTCTCACTAGAGCTCTGGAAAGAGGGAAAGAAGGTACGTAAATTAATGGACTAGTTGAGTGACAATTCATTGACTGCCTTAGGTATAAAAGAAGGGTTTGTATGCAAGGACACCCTGTCTTTATGAAAAAACAAAAAGGGAGAGAGACCAAATAGGCCTGGAGCTCAGACACACACTGGCTGAAGTTAAAGCTAGTAGAAGTACAGTTTTCCAGGAGCACTGTTCATAGGTAGGTACTAGGCTATTGGCGCTAGGGCCTGTATAAGCCTAGCCAAAAAGGTACCCTGGCTTTCGCCACCCAAGAAAATTATTTTCCTGTGCCCCTGTCGAGCAGAGCCACAGAAGTGATCCCCAGGATGAATTTCCTATCTCCCATTCAGTCATCAAGATTTTTCTTGAAGAGTGCTAATGAGGAGCTTTGTTTGGTATAGATAGGTAGTTTGTTCCAGAGTATGGGAAGTCTCTGGGACAGGAATCTGTCCCTCCAGCATGTTCTTTTTATTGTGGTGACAAGGTTTAGGTCCCTAGAGCGTGTAGCTCGGAGGGATTAGGATTTCTTTAAGTGGAGAATGTCCAACAGCTCTGAGTTTGACATAGCTTTGTATGTTAGGCAGAGATCGCCTCTGAGTAGGCGATGTGACCAAGTAAAGCTGGAGTTTTTTTAGACGGTCTGTATAGGGCATTTGTTTGAGGTCAGTAATCCTCTTTGCAAGGTATTTCTGCGGCCTTTCCAGTTGTTGTAGATGTCTTGTGAGGTGCATACCAGAAGGGGCGCTGTATTCTATAATGGGTCTAATTAATGACTAGTAGAGGGGAACAATGACCTCTTTTCTCCTGGATGAGAAACCTTTTGTGATGAGGTGTGCCATGTAGAAGGATTTCCTGTCTACTGTGGCAATGTGATTATCAAAGGAGAGACTACTGTCCACCTGTGTCCCAAGGTCTCATCACACTTTCGGTGTTAAGTAGACTACCGCATATGTGGTAGTTCATGGGTACAGAGATTTTGCCAAAAGGGATCACAGTGCAATTTTTGGCATTGTGCTTGAGGGCATGACTTTGACACCAGGCATCTGTCTCAGTGAGGCCCTTTTGTAGGATGTCCACATCATTAGGAGTTTTGATTCTGGCTCCTAGTTTGCAGTCATCTGCGAACTTCGTTAGCCTGTACTTCAGAGAAGTAGATACCAAACAGGAGAAGTCCCAGGACTAAACCCTGTGGTACTCTACTTGTCACTGGTCTGAAGTCGGATTTGGAATCTGCTACTTTCACAGTGTGGGTTCTGTCAGTGAGCCAGTTGGCAACCCATCTTGTGACATAGGGATTTTTACCTAGTTTAGTGAGTTTATCTATAATTCCATAGTGGGGGATGGTGTCAAAATCCTTGGAGAGATCTATATAGGCTGTGTGAACCAGCTTACCCTCAGCTACAGCTTTGGTGACCGGTTCAAAGAAGTCTTTCAGGTTTAGGAGACATGATCTGCCTTTTACAAACCTGAACTGGGTGGGGTCCAGAGTTTGGAGATTACCACTGTCATTGTTCATAAGTTCCATGATGATACGTTCCATAGCCTTGCAGACCAGGCTCGTCAGGCTAATGGGGCAGTAGTTCCCGGGGTCTGTGGTGGCTCCCCCTTTGTGGAGTGGGATAACCATCACTGTGCACCATTCAGTGGGCACAAAGCCTGAGGTGAGGCTCTGATTGACTATGGTGCTTAGGTGGGGTGCCAGTTCGTTCTGTAGTTCATGTAGAACGCAGCCTGGGATGTTGTCAGGTCCCATGGATGCTGTGTTCTTGGCTTTGGAGAGTGTGGTTTTTACCTGTGCAGCTGTGATTACAGGAACTTTGCATTCTTCCAGTGTAGAGATGGGCCCTTTAGGGGGTGAGGGGGGGGGTAAAGTTAGCACTGAACCTATCTGCCAGGATGTTGACAATATCAGTTGGTTCTGTATATTTAGTGCCATTGTGCTGTAACTCAGAGCAGATCTGAGTGTTGCCATTGAGATTCTTGACATAGCTATAGAATGCTTTGTGGTTGTCTTTAGAATCAGTGGCGATTTTGTTTTCGTAGCTAGCTTTGGAGGATTTTATGAGGGATCTCAGCTTCTTACTGAGGCTGACCAGGGAGTTCCTCCAGTCATGGGATTTTACTCTTTTTTTGCAACAGTTTTTTTCTTCTATTGAAGAGTTTGTTTATGGCAGGGGACCACCAGATTGGCTTCCTTTTTTTGGAGGATAGCATCTTGGTTCTGTTAGGGATTGCACAATCCATGCACTCGTGTGAGTGCTTATAAAGTGCATTTGTGTAGGATTCAGCAGTCGTACCTCTATTGTCCGTCTGCATGGGTATCATGAAGTTTGCCACTTCTGCCTTAAGAAGCGTGAAGTTGGCTTTGGAGAAATTTTTTACGGGGGGTTCCCTAATGGAGGGTGGGGGCGGGATGTCTAGGCTGATTAGCTTGTGGTCGGATCTGACCAACGAGGAATTGACCTCTGGTGCGGAACACCGGTTGCCCATGTTGGTAATGACCAGGTCTAGGATTTTGCTGCCCCAGGTGGGGGTGTAGATAAGTTGATCCAAGGCGTTGGAATTTATGAATTCCAGAAAACGTTGAGCAAAAGAAGTTAGTACATGAGTAGTTTTCCCAGTTAATGGTGGGTATTTGAAATCGCCCATTATTAGGGTGTTGGTTGTACCCTAATATTTTCCAGTGTATCAAGAAATGAGGAGTGGGAATCCTGGGGTATGGTGGGGGATCTGTAGCAAGCTATAATTTGGATTGCGGTCTTGAGGTATACCCCACTGGTGGACAGTATCCAGAAACACATCCCTTTGAAGCACCCATTTGTTGGACTGTGTTATGGACCTGCTCAAGGTGTCTTGACATACAATTTTGGCTGGATGGAATGTACACTGCCTGAAGAGTCACCTGATATTGGACTGCCAGCTCGCAAGCCTGGAGTGCCAGACTGCATAGTAAATAGGATTTGGTACCCCCTATTTGTTCACATACCGGAGGACTGTCATATTGTCTGTGGACAGCTTTAAAGGTCCTGGGTGGAAGAGAGGATGAAAGGTCTGAATGACTAGCAGCAGGGGGGTCTGTTCTGTATTGTATCCTCATCTTCATCGACCCTTAAACTGTGAAATCACAAAACAGTGAACATCCACATCAGTGATTTCTTTCCCTGGGAAAGAAATCGCTTGACTTAAAAGGAAAAACACATCACTACAAACATTACATGCCCCCCACACCCTCCCTAACTAAATATACCAACTCCAAGATTGCACTACAGTGGGGAAAATGGCAAACTAACAAGGATGGCCAAGCGATTTCTTTCCCAGGGAAAGAAATTGCTGATGTGGACGTTTGCTGATGTTCTTCATCTCACATTGAAAGGTCAATAATTGCATTTCTTGAAACAGAAACAGATACGCAGAGATTTATCATACTTTGTGTATTCCTTGTTTAGGGCCTGAGCACAAAAATCCGATCTCCCGCGCCCTCTTGCGAAAGCGCCAAAAGGACAAAGCAGTTAAGCCTAGGTTAGAAGAACATGTGGCCTCTCAGGGAGGCAGGTCAGGGCTCAGGGGCTTCAGGTTACTATACCCTCCCAGTCCTAGGCCTTCTCCTTCTCCTTCTGTTTCCAGAAGGCCAGCAGGTTCAGCTCTTCAGCTTCAGTTGGTGTCACTCTTTCTTCTCTGGAACTGTGCCCAAGAAGCATATGCTTAAAATGGAGAAGATTTGATTTTTTTGATTAGGGGTTCTTTGCCTCCCTGATAAAGAGACCTAGGTGGAGCCTGAGCCAGGAGTTTCTTCTGCTTCTCCTCCTGATTTCAGAAACTCTTCATTCTATGAGGGAGCATTTTTGAGGGAGAAGGTAGGACTTCTCTGATTTCCAGAAAGGCTTAGAGGAATTTTTTTTTTACCTTTAGGCCTTCATTTATACTTGGCTATACCTAGATGTTTAGATGTGGTGGAAGATGTTTTGCAGAGGCTTCTTTAACTCCGATTGCCTCCCTCCTGTTACCGGATAGATATTATACAGGGTGGTGCCTGCTCATAAGTATCTTTTTAAGAGTCCTAGGGCAGACCCAGAAACTGTTAGTCAGGGATAGCAGTGCTAAGATGCCTGGGGTATTCTGTGAGCTAAATAAAAGTCCAGTCTAGTACCCTCTCAAGACATGTGCTTTCTGGGTGTGAGGACTGATACAGCATCCCCCAGATGGTTTGACCCCCGGACAAACAAAAGAATCTTTCCCTTTACTTTCATCAGTTGTCTCGGCCTAGTACAAGGAAAGTGTCACAAAGACAATGGAAGATTTTTTTTTTTTGGCAGCAGGATTTTTGATGTTTCTGGGCCTAATTTAAAGTGTGGCTCTTCAATATCTTACTGAGTTACTGGGAAAGGTTTGTCCTTCTCTTTCTATTAAGGTTCATATGCAGCAAATTTTCGCTCACTATGATTGTGACCAGAGGGCAAAAAGAATAAAGAATCTAGCTCTACAGCTCCTACCCTGCTTGGGATCTTGTTTTTGTGTTGGAGAAACTACAAACTTTGAGCCTGCCCTGCAGCTACTGCTTAAAGTTTTTTTCATCATGGAAGACTTTTTTGTTGGCTATTACCTCTCTGCAAGAAGGGTTTCTGAGTTGCAGGCCCTTATGGCAGTTGAGCCTTTGGTTTTGCCTTTTGTTTTGCAGCAGCTTTTGCTTCGCTATAATTTACATCCCTTTTCCCTTCCTCCTTTCCTCTGCTTTGGGTGTAAGGACCAGTGCATGTTGAGATGAGAGACACATGAGTTTTTTACATACTATAAAATGTACCTACCATAAATCCACATTGCTGCAGACCTTTTCTTCTGAGGGTCTTGGGGGGCTGAAAGACTGAGAAGGAGAGGATATGCGTCGGGCATATTGTATTTGTACCCTAGCGTCACAGTCAAATGCGCATTGACCCGGCCTTGACTTATTACCAGCATTCGGGCCGACCGCGACCCGAGCGGACTACCAATGTAAGGACTGCAGCAATGTGGATCTTGAACATCTACATTTATGCTGTTTTGTGATTTCACGGTTTGAGGGTCGATGAAGAGGCATTTGATGAAAGGCCTTTTTGAGGACATATTAGACCCACAGCAGCACCCTCATCTCCCTTACATTGATGTGTTCCCTTTGTTGAGGGGGGAACCATACCCATTATGCTTTCAAATTTCTGAAAGCTGCCACCTAGCCCACATCCAAGACGTCTGTGAACATCTCTTCGACTGGTGGCAGAGGATGCAAGGGGAAACCTGGGATGAGTGACACTTGCTAGATCAACCACTGTAGTTCAGTCTTCAGACAGGGAATGAGAGGAATTGGAAACTCTAGAGGATCTAAAGGAACAGACTTTAGGAACCACTGGAGGTACCATAGGTATTGTGGATGCCATGAAGCTCAGAACCCTGAGGAACACTCTGGATGAAATGTGGTGATGAGGCAGAATGTTTTGGAAGTAGGAAGTGAGGGCCTGCGGCTTCTGAGGGGGAAGAGAGACCTTCATGAGGTCTGTCTGTATTCTGTATCCCAGGAAGATCTGAACCTGAGAGGGGGTGACAATGGATTTCTTTTGGTTTATGGTGAATTCCAGACTTTGTAGTAGAGAAATGGCATAGAGGATGTTTTGCTCCAGGATCTCTGGGGAGGTTGCCAAAAAGAGGACATTGTGTAGGTAAAGAAAAACTTGGATGCCCTGAAGCCTGTAGTAGGCAATCACTGGAGTCAAACATTTTGTAAATACCCTTGGTGCAGTAGAAAGTCCAAGGGGGCAAGGCAGAGAACTGAAAATGCCAGGAAGCCATAGAGAAACATAAAAACTTCCTGCAGTTGGGGGCTAGGAATATGAAGGTATGCATCTTTGATATCCAGGGAAGCCAACTAGGCTTGTAGCAGAATAATATGGAATATGGAAAGTGGGTACCTTCAGGAAGTTGTTGAGATGAGACAGATCCAGAATGGGTCTCCAGGAACCATCCTTTTTGGGTGCTAGGAACATTCTAGAGCAGAATCCCCACCCTTCCTTTTTGGTCCTGAGGTACCTCCTGAATGGACTTTTGTCTCTGCAGGTCTAGCAGTACCTCTGTAAAAGAGGGTAGTTGTTCCCCTGGTGGTTGAGGGATGTCCCTGAAGGAAGGTAGGGAGTCCCATACCAGAAAGTATTCCTTTTGAATGATAAAAAGAACCCAGGAGTCTTGAGATATGCTTTCCTAGACTGGCCGAGACAGAGAGAGGTGCTGGGAAAGAGGAATGTGAGTGAGGTGGTCTGGGCCGTCACAGGGAACCAGGCTTTTCAGGAAAGAGCTGCTTCTGAGCTGGAGTTGCAAGGGAAAACCCTGGGCTGCTGAGGCCTCCTACCACCTTTGTTTTTGGTGGAGGAGGGTGGGAGTGTCTATGTACAAAGGCAGTTTTAGCTGCGTAATTTTGTTGAAATTTGGTTCATAGGTTGGTACTAGGCTATCAACTCTAGGGCCTATATAAGCCTAGCCATAACAATTCCCTGGCTATTTCTTCCCACACTATTTACTTCCCTGGACCCCTGTCTAGCAGGGCGACTGACGTGACCCCCAGGGTGAATTTCCTTTCTCCCATCCAATCGTCAAGGTTCCTTTTGAAGAGGACCAAAGAGGCACTCTGCTTGACATGTATGGGCAATCTATTCCAGTGTCTGGAGAGTCTCTGGGTCAGGAACCTATCCCTCCAGCATGTTTTGTTTATTGTGATGACAAGGTTTAGATCCCTGGAGCGTGTGGCTCTGAGGGATTGGGATTTTTTTAAGTGTAGCATGTCCAACAGCTCTGGGTTTGACATGGCCTTGTATGTTAAGCAGAGATCGCCTCTGAGTAGACGATACGCGACAGAGTATAGCTGTTTTTTTAAGGCGGTCAGCGTAGGGCATCTGCTTTAGGCCTGTGATTCTTTTAGTGAGGTATTTCTGCGGCCTTTCCAGTTGTTGCAGATGTCTTGAGAGGTACATACCAAATGGGGCCTTGTATTCTATAATGGGTCTAATGAGGGATGAGTACAGTGGGACAATGACCTCCTTTTTTCTGGATGAAAAGCCCTTAGTGATGAGGTGTGCCACATAGAAGGATTTCCTGACTGTTGTGGCGATGTGGTTATCGAAGGTGAGACCACTGTCCACCTGTGTCCCTAAGACTCTTATCACACTTTTGGTGTTTAGTGTACTGCCACCTATATGGTAATTCACGGATACATGTTTTTTCCCAAAGGGGATAACTATACATATCTTGGCATTGAGCTTGAGCCCATGGCTCTGGCACTAAGCATCTGTTTCTGTAAGGCCCTTTTGTAGAGTATCCACATCATTTGGGGATTCAATAATGGCTCCCAGTTTGCAGTCATCTGCAAACTTTGTTAGCCAGAGTCCCTTAGTGTTGGCCTGTACTTCAGAGAAGTAGATGTCAAACAAGAGCGGTCCCAGGACTGAACCCTGAGGTACTCCACTTGTCACTTGTCTGGAGCTGGATTTGGAGTCGGCTACTTTTTCAGTGTGAGTTCTATCGGTAAGCCAGTTAGCAACCCATTGGGTGATGTAGGGATTAATGCCCAGCTTAGTAAGTTTATCTATGATTCCAGAGTGGGGGCACTGAAGAAACAAAGATGTGCTTCAATTCCTGCAATTTCTTACCCTTTTCCTGCTGGGATTTAAATAAGTTCGCAGATGCAGGGCAAAATAATGCAGAGTCATCTAAAGGGGCATCCATAAGTTTAGATTTAATATCCACTGGTAATGGCTGGAGTCTTTACCAGGAGAATCTCCTTAAGACAGAGCCCAAGTCAGCTGCCCTGACAGAAGCCTCTGCAGTATTATAGGTGCTTTTGATGGCATGGCAGGCTACTTGTGATGGTGCTGCAAGCAAGGACGCAGTCAAGGTCTTATTCTCTGAATCAGGCAAATCAGAAATGATCTGAAAAAATTGGGACTGAAGCTCTAGGGCAGGTTTGGTCATGTGCATTTGGTAGTTAATGGCTCTAAATGCCAGGGTGGCTGAAGTGTATAAATTTTAACCCAGCCTTTCCAGGATTCTGCTGTCCTTATCTTAAGGAAGGAGAGAAGTTGAAGGCAGTAACCTGGATGGTTTGTATGAAGCCAGTGAAATAACTGAGGGATTTACTGAAGGGTATCTGAATTGGAACTTGCAGTCTTCAGGTACCTTGTAAAATCGGTCAGGCATCTTAGGGTCAGGAGGCTGGGAGTCAGGGGACTGGGAAACTGAGGCAAAAGCATCTAAAAGGGCCGGTAACACAGGAAGAATAGCTGAAGGGCTGGATAATTCCACCTGCAGAAGGTCATAGTTATCTCTTTTGTACGTCAGATACCTGAGTGTTCTCGTATTTGAAATGATCCCCTCATTTTGACCGCAGTCTCTCCAAGGAAGAGTTCTTCCATGGGTGAGTCAGTTGCTTTGGAGTCCTGTTCTGGGGTGGCGTAGTCTAAACAGGAAGGGATCTGTGAGGTATAGGCTAGAGATTCCTCTTCTGAGGATGCCTCTTCCTCTGATGAATTGAACCCTCTTCCCTAACCATTTTATATGGGGAAGCAGGGTGGGGGGGCAGAGACCAACACACCCAGAGGGGGCTTCAGGGCCATAAGGGCCTCGAAAAGGCCTTGGGTGAATTGTTGCCAGTCACTCTGGGGTTGAAAAGGCCTTGGGTGAATTGTTGCCAGTCACCTTGTTGTTCCTTTCTTGGGGACAAGTGTTTAGACTTCTGCTTCTTCTTTTGATGCTGGTCTGCTCTATGTAATGGAGTCCTGGGCATAGGCCTGCATTCAATAATGTCAGAGTGAATTTCCTCCTGCACAAGGATCTGAGGTATTCCCTAAGGGCCATCAGTTATCATGAGCCTTGGTTCCCACATACATCAGAGATGGATGCCTGCTCATCCTCTTAGTACTTGACTGTGGTTGAATCCAAGGTGGCCTCAACATCTGGCTTTGCCTGTGAAATGGAACCAGGAACCATATGTATCTCCAGGCTGTCATCCACCTCAGGAAAAATGTCCATGGCAAGAGGTGCAGCAGCAGGTTCAGGCCTTGGCTTTTTGGCCTTCCTCTTCATAAGTGACTCAACCTTGAGCCTTGAGGATTCCTCCATCACTCTTTTAGCTAGCAAATTTAATCTTGGGTTTTCCAAGTAAATGGAGGAAAGTCGTCTTCTTAGGGTCTTGGGCACAAAGGACTGGATTTGTGGTCATTGGTAGTTCCTAGGCAGAACAAACACTGAAGATGGCTGTCTTTAAGTGGAGTTTGTCTTCTACATTTGCATTTGCCTTTTTTGGATGACATGAACCCTATCATAAAACATTAATAAAAGAAACAAGAATTTCCCAAAGGGGCACTTATTTGAGAAAACGCTGGAACACAGCTAATGACTCGGTGAGCAGACTGATGTTCAAACGTGATGTTTGGACTGGTGGCAGAGAAGTTCTGAGGTTGGTGCTTGCGTACATTACTTTTATGGCCAACGTATGATAGCAGCCTCCATGCAATATACTACGCACCCTACAGTAATGAAAGACTTTTGTATACTAGCTGATGTTGGGTCACCACTGGCAGAGAACACCCTCGTTTAAAGGTGTAAAGAATACTGTAACAGATGAATAGGAGAACATCTGGTGGTTAGTGTTACTTTGCTCAAGCTCAAACCCTGTATCTTATGTCTGGAAGTTTTGGTCTATTCCTCTTAAAATTTGTGGCTTTTCTAGCATGTTTTTAAATGTATAAACACTGATTTTGTTGGAAGTATCAATAAATATATGTTTAATTTTATTGGCCATTTTCATTTTTAATTGTGTGAGTGGTTGTGTAGGCAGGGGCCCCAGTGCAGTGCACTGCTTTGTGGGGGTGGGGGGGGCAGTAATGTTGTTAAGATGGCCCTGAGACAAGAGGTATTTATCTAGAATTGGAATATCAGAATGCACTAATACATATATATATATATATATATATATATATATATATATATCAGGAAAACTGTCCACTGTCTTTGAGGCAAAACTTCACTCTATAACTAATAAAATATCTTGGAACCTGGCACAATAAGGAGACTGAGACCAATAGTTCAAATTAGAAAATCCTTTCTTCATTAAATACTACTTCAATACAAACAATCCACAAGATAAAATCCAAAACAGTCTGAAAAATATGAAAATATTAAGCACTTTCATTCGTTAAAATAGGTTAACCAGTCTAACTTCATCAGAATAATGGTGGAATGAGTTAAGAACTAGGGGGAAAACAATTTTACATTTTGTAGGGGTGTGTCCTCCCCGTCTAATCCAGTTAAGGATGCTACTAATGTTAAGATTCCCATTGAGTCCAGGGGGCGTGTCTGCCTGTAATTTAACTTGTCATCTCAATTCTTTAACTTTCAGAAGGGGAGTGCAGTCACCAAAAGGCAAAGAAACATGTTCAAGAACAACAAAATGGAAAGTATTGCACTGTGCATTATTAAAAGCGTGTTTAGCTAAAGCATTCTTAATGTCTCTCTAAGTTCTGGTCTGTGTTCTTTAATACGATCGCTTAATTTCCTTTTGGTTTTGCCCACATACTGCAAGGTAGACTATATTCATGGAGTTACAATTAAAAGCTTCTTGAAACCGAATCTCTAGTTTGGGGATTTTGTAGATATTATATAGATACACACACACACATACTGCAAGGTAGACTATATTCATGGAGTTATAATTAAAAGCTTCTTGAAACTGAATCTGTAGTTTAGGGATTTTGTAGATATTATATAGATACACACAGACACACACAGACAATTTTATTTTTTTATTTTATTTATTTTGACATTTGTTAACCAGGTATATCCGACTATATATATATATATATATATATATTTATATATGCACACACACACAATTTTATTTTTTTATTTTATTTATTTTGACATTTGTTAACCGGGTATATCCGACTATATATATATATATATATATATATATATATATATATATGTATGTATCTGTGTGTGTGTGTATATATATATATATATATATATGTATATATATATATATATATATATATATATATATATATATATATATATATATATATATATATGTGTGTGTGTGTGTATATGTATATAGTTAAACAGCTTAGATGTATAGTGCAGGGGCAGCTTTCATTGCAGCACTGAATAGTATTGAATGCATAAGAAAGTGCACAATGTGAGTTGCCTGAATCGCTGAACGCATTTTTATGTACTTATAATAAGCGACTCACAATTCCATTAACTTTTTTGAAGTGCAACCTGACACCCCCCAAGTTAGTCGTGTAAAGCTGCTTTTCAGAATTTTGTAGTGGGTGATAATAAAACAGAACAGACTGTTTTTCTTTTTCTGTGACTTTTTATTTTAGACCGTGCTTGGTCTGTTTATTTGTATTTGTTGTGGTAGTTTTATCTTGTGAAGTCTGTAAAGATTTTAGATATTTTTCCATGAAAAGCATACACACATATCAGGGGTAGCATAACACAGTGATGGAGGATCAGTTTATATTCTGTGGATTATAACAAAATGTTGAGCAGTTTTGTATCAAACAAATATTTGCATTACAGAAGAATATGTTTTCAGAAATATTAACATGTTTTCTCTGCTTGTTTTAACAGTTCCATCAGCTGTGGCCTCTCAGCCGCCTGTTCCGTGTAAACTTTGTATCCTTTTTATGCAAGTACTGTACCTTGTGGTCTAACATTTCAGTCTAGAAAGGAAAAGCTTATGTTTTATAAACTAGCTAGGCACGTGTCTGGTGAATCAGTTTTTAGTGTATGAGAATTTAAGAACTTTAAGAGAAACTTTTTTGCATGTCACATCCTATTTCTGAAGGTCTAAGATCCGGAAAAATACAGTTACCATTCTAAGGATTCAGAACTCTGTCAGTCTGCTTCTGTTTGTTTTGGTTAAGGTAACTGAGATGCAGTAGAGAATATCAAGAAACTTGTCAGTGATTGTAGTGATCTTCTTGATAAGGAATCTAAGCTGTCTGGTGATATTAAAGAGAAAACATCTGATTTTAGCAGCGTCTGTGTAAAAGTTTTGTCTTTTGATGTTTATAATGTATGATTGGACAATGGCTTTCTGTAGTGCAATGCTCTCACTTGGAAATTTCTGATAGTACCAAATACTCGAGGTGAAACTCTCAAAATGCTAAGCAATATATCTGGACTGTCTTAAAATGTATATAAGAAAGCAGTAATGCCCAACAAGTTAGATATTATTGGAAATAACTGACCATTCAGGAGCGTTGTGAGGCCCAACTCCAGAGGGAAAGTATTTAACATTTAAAATGTAAGTTATATAACTTTTATAATGCCTGCAAACACACACACATACATATGCCTATATGTAGATAGATATTATACAGAACAGTGTTAAGAAACTTCTCTGGGTAGAAGTTTTTTAAATTCTTGTATGTCTGGTTAATCACTTTATATATTAAAAAGCAGAAAAAAAATATCAGAAAATGGTAGTAGAAGTAGTGAACTTAAAAAGTCCTAAATCAAAATTATTTTGAAATACTATTAATATTATATAGTGTTATTAACTCTGTTAAATTTTCAGAAGTAATCCAAGCAGGGTAGATGGTCTGTTTCCAGTCTGTGTGCTTAAAGGATTTTCAGCTGGAAACAGACTGTCTGCCTTGCTTGGATTACTTCTGAATAGCTAATAGAATTAATACTGCTGTATAATAATAATATTTTCAAAATAAGTTTTTATTTTTTGATTTAGGTAATTTTTAAGTTTGTTACTACTTCTACAATTTTTTTATTTTTTTCTGCTTTTTAATATATAGTGAATAGCTAGACATGCAGGAATTGAAAAACTTCCACACAGAGAAGTTTCTTACACTGTTTTGTCCTGAACCCACTATACTTGTATAGTGGGTTGTTCGAGACTTAAGGGATACCACGGAGATTACATGTTTCTTATACATATAATACACATACACATGCACAGAAATGCAATTTGTTACACACACACATACTAGGAAATGTTTTTGACATTTCAGTTGACTGACTGTGATCAAATGAATAAGTACATAAATACTAACCATGGTATTTTTAGCTGGTTGTTAGGCATGTGCAGTACAAACTATTACACCCCCCTCCCCACCCACACACGCATGCATGCACACATTACCCCTTTGTTGGTTTACAGCTCAAATGTCCAAGTATGACATAATTAATAAATTAGTACATAAAAAGTATCCAGTGTAATAAATGTCTTTCAGCTCTTTGCTTTTGTATTCAGTACATACACACACACGTACGCATATGTACTTGTAACAGCTGCTACTGTAGTTACTAGAGTTAGTTTTGTTTTTCTTCCTTCCTAACCATGGATTTTTAAGAGCAATTACTGGCAAGAAGAAAGTGGCATCTGCACTTAGAGTTTAGTTATGGCACATGGGTTTCTGCTGTAGGGGCTGCACTTATTTTTTTCCCTGCCTCTCCTGTACGTTAATTCACTATTTTGGATTGCTGAGTGTTCAGTGGGGATTGATGATTCTTCAATCTGATTTTCTAAGGCTGCAAAGCAACACAGCATGTTTCTCCTTTAAGTTAACAATTTCTTCTGTTACACAACAGGAAGAGGTAAGAAATTTCCCTCTCATAGGAAGAAGGTGTTTGATCAGTGTTCTTCATTTAATGGTCAAGCACCAAGCTCTAGTCTAAACCTTATGTTAAGGACCAAAGCTGTTCCAGAGGAGGACATCTTAAGGATCAAAATATTATTTTCAGTCCATTACCCCCTTCCCAGACAAAAATATATATTCTAAATGACTTGTTGAATATCCCTGTGCAGATGCAGTAAGGGGAATCAATGTTTCTCTGTCTTGTTTATGCTTTATCTGTGTCTGTAGGAAAAATTGTGTCAGTAGTTCAGAGGTAGACAGATTGGCAATATATAAACATAAAAATCATTTTTAAAAGATTTGGTTAGAAGGAAGGGAGATTTGCACGATGTATGTTAAAATAGAAAAAAAAACTTGAGTAAGGGCTATTCTGGAATCATATTGCAAGAAATATAGATGTTCTTCTTGTTTCACTGTTGCAAGCCTAACTGATAGGATTTCCTGCCATGGAGGCCAGCCTAACTACCAGAGAATTTCTATCCCCTCCAGGAGCTGAAAAATGCCCTGACTGACATTAAGATATCTGGGTATAAAGGAAGTCAGCCAGTGCCATAACTTCAGTTCTTTCTTGGAGTTGGAGCCCAAACCAGAGTGCTAGTCAGTGCATCACTCAGTCTGCACCAAAGAAAGAAGACATCTAAAGCTAAGTACCCCGTTGGGGAAATTTTCATATGTTTCTTGACTAATGTCAGAGAAAGTTAGTAATGGTCAACTATGACAAGCAGATACTACACCAGAACTTTAACTCTTTTTGTTTAGGCCCAGAACACAATGTACCTGTCAGTTCTGTGCTCAATTTAACAGTAGGATGATCAAGCTTAGGCCCAAGATTATCTGTAAGCGCTTTAGTGAGTCATTAGCGCCTTCTCGTACTGTGTAGTCCAGCAGTTGGGCCAAAGTTGATCTTCGGGATAAAAAGAAGTGTTCGAAGCGTAGGGTACCAAGTGATGCTCTTTCTCCATCTGCCAGTTCCCCCAGGCTTGTTGTCACTGAAGAATTTAAGATGCTTTCGCAACCTCCTCTTATGACTGAGTTTGTGGCACAGGGCTCTATTCAGATATGTTCAGAGTTTGATATGCTGCCGGCTCCCTCTACATTTGCAGAAACTGAAGGCCTTATATCATCGGATGGGTCTGGAGCTTCTTTGCAGGTTCTGGCTTCCAAAAACTGTTTTCTGTCTGTCAGAGGGGAGACTGGAGTCTCCCATTCTCAGGAAATTTCCTTTGTTCACCATTCCCCGGGATGCAGCTGCCTGTCCGTGACCTGGCCCAAGTCTAAGACCTCACTTAAAAAGGCTGCTTCCAGCTTGGCTCAGCCGAGGCTTACCATCTCCCACTCCCAAACTCAGGCCTGTCAGCAGGACCTGGTTAGGTTCTCTGAGGATTTGATTACTGTGGTCAGATGTAGACAGCTTAGTTTTCCTGGTTCTGCTATAGATCATCTCCTGGTAAAAGAAAAAAAGGGGCATCTCCTCTCAGAAGTCTTCAGATTCTTTTGATTCAGAGTAAGACAATGAGGAATTCACCTTTTGAGGAAGGTTTGTCTGTTACTTCTCACTGGGATTCAGACTCTGATGAGAACCTAGCCTCAGCTTTTTTGCCCCTGAGGGCATATCTTTTGGAGAGACCCTCCACACCCTGATTAACACTTCAAATGGGAAACTCAGGATTACCCTCAGTCAAAGAAGAGGATAAGGGAATTCTTAAATCTTCTTGAGTATAAGCCCCTTGCCAATCCTTCAGTCTTAGAGGTTGTGGATGATGTTGTGTTGGACTCTTCCTTGCACTCAGACTCCCTCCCATCTGCTGCTTGGAAGCCAGACAGATTTTACAGAGTTCTGGATTCACATAGCCACCTTTTTAAGAACTCTGTAGTGGATCCTCAAGTGGTGACTTGGGGTCCTAAGGGAGCAAAAGCTAGCACCTCTAAAACCCCCCTGCCAAAAGACAAATAAAGTAGAGCCTTGGCCAGGTTTGGAAAGAAAGAAAGATCTGTTGTCCTTTTCATTCATTTCTCAACTGATGGGTCTGGATCCGAGACTTGAATCTGGCTTGACCACTTCTACCAGAACTTCCAATCCAGAACTCTCAAACTCCTATTTACCCATAATGCCTTGCCAACCTAACATACATGAGATCTTGTTTGCCGCCATTCAGCTTCAAATGCAGATCCTGTAGCTCTCGAGCTTTTGGAGTAGTTTCTACCTTTTTTTATGAGTTACATCTAAGAAAGTTATTATAATGTCAAATCTTAATTCTCATACCTCCATCAGTAGTTCTCTTTTGAAGTTTAGTAGTTTCCGATCTTCTAAGTACCCGTTTGTCAGTACCTCTCTAAAGTGCCATCATTGGTACTCTTACTTATTTTTAGCTTGAACTTGCTCTTTAGAGTACCGTTTCACTACCATTGTTGGTAGTTATTTCTGTTTTCTTTCTCTTAAAAAATGTCTTCCTTTTCTTAGTTTTTAGGCAGTTTTTCTTGCCTGGATGTAATGGCTGACAAGCCTACTGTTTACAAAAATGCATTACCTGTGGGCATAAAATCCCTAACCTGGATCCCCACAAGGAATGTGTTTGTTGTTTAGGACCCATGCACTTGGACATAGATTGTTCTATCTGCACTGGATTCAGCTCCAGAGCTGTTACTTACCGAAGGAATAAATTAGTGCTGAAGAGCCTTCTTCCTCTTCTGCTTCTGTAGCTAGGGCTTAAACCCCATCCGAGAAAACTGACAAGGGGAGGCCAGACTTGGCTGCGAAGGAACAAGTTGCATAAGAGGTCCTCAGACTGCTCTTCCTGATCGGTTCCTTCATCAGAGCTTTCTACCAAGTTGCAAAAAAGGTGGACCTGACTACTTTGGATCCACTTGGCTCTAAGACTAGCTGTCTTTCAATCTGAACTTCTCTGCCCCTTCTGGATCCAGTTACTTCACTGCCCTCTTCACTATTTTTGGAGGGATCTCCCCAAAGGCATTTCAAACTTCCATCCTCCACATCTTCTCTTAAGTCTTCCAGAAGTTTATTCAAAGCTGACATGGATAGGATGATAAGGAAAATTTACAGAGCTCAGATTCAGATGAGGGTTCTCCTGGCTCTGACTCCTACTGGATCTGTGAGCCAACCTTTGCCCACCTCCTCTTGGTCTCCCCTCCTCTGATTCAACCCTCTGTTTTGGAACCCTCGGATATGAGACTCCTGGGGGTGTCCTTATCAGATCCGAACACAGTCTGTTCTTTGACACTGTTGACTTCCCTGAGTCACCCAGCCCTGAGCCTTTTGGAGACTGAGGACTGTTGGAAGCGAAGCTTCAGCACTGGGTCCAGGGGATTGGGATTGACTCTGAAGCTTTTGGAGCCCTCTCCCCCCTTGGAGCTTCGGTGTTGGACAGCTCAGGTCTGACTGCTATGCTGTTGACTTCAGTTTCCCCTAGATGTTCCACCTTTGAGGTTGTGGAGAGGGCCTTCTCTTTATCTAGAGAAAGGACAGCCATGCCCACCCCCTCCCCCAATCAGACAGCTTTGCTTCCTCTAGTCTGTGTTCTGAGTCTCTTCAATTTCATTGCACTGGGACAGCCAGGCCAATCTAGTCTCCAGTTGGTCCCTTAGGACATCTTCATCTCTTCTGATACTTCTCCAGACCAACCAACTAAAGAAGTCCCTTGGAAGAGAACATGTAAAAGGAGACATCTAGATTCCCCTTGGGAATCTGTCATGGAGGACACCAATTTTGATGAAGGGGAGGGATCTTCCAGATCTCCCACTGAAGACGTCTTCTTTGGAGACATTTTAGAGCTCCTGAAACAAAAAGGTGGTTGGTCCTCCAATACTCCTTCCTAGGAGGAATCTGTGTTCCTGGGGGCTTTCAGGTCTGGCCTCTCTACTTCTTGGTTAACTCCCCCAGTTGAAGAACTCATTGATCTTATTTCTTGCTGGGTGTGGAAGGAGCCTGATACTGTATAGCTGATCCCTAAAAGACCTAACAAAATTCTAGCTCCCGTTAAGGACCAGCTGCACTGGAGCAAAGGAGTCCCGATTGATGCCATGGTTGTGGTGGCAGCCACCAAGAAAGAACTTGCAGAACAGAGTTCTTCTGTCCATCCCCCAACAGGGAATCCAGGTCTTTGGACAGATTTGTTAAGCATATGTATGTTTCAAAGACCTGTACACTCCAGTCACTGAATTATTTGGCATATTTTATGAGATTACAAAGAGATTTGACCAAAGAGTTTTCCAAGTCTCTTTCTGGGTCCATATCTGTTGAATACCAAAATTAAATCTCTCAACTGGCCACCCTGCAGTCTATTTCTAATGCGTTCATGAGGCTAATCTTCCATGCAACAGAAGATACCTCAAGGATGAGCAAGTTCAGGCATAGCATTAGGAGACATGCCTAGAAGCAACTATGTGATTTTGTGGAACACTTTCATTCATCAATGCAGCTCTCGATGGATCTTCCTTGTTTAGCTCCAAGGTCAAGGACACGCTCTCTAGATGTGAGCAAGAGGGATAGACCCTATTTGTGGGTGGGTGTACATTTTTCAACTCTTCAAAGACCTTTCTCAAGGAATCAGTAGGGAGGTAGAAAAATGTGGTTTCACAAATCCCAGGGTCTTTTTGAAGACTTACATGGAGATAGTTGCCCCAGAGACAGAGAGGGGAAACTCAAATGGAAGACACTGTCCTCATGGCAGAGGTGACCCACAAAACCAGGACTTCTGGGATTCCTTCTCAGACAAGCCTACTAACACAGTTTAAGGGAGGACTGACTGATTCCCTCTGGAGACAGTCAGGGGACACTTGTCTTTGCACCAGAGAGCCTGGTTATCTATAAGAAAAGATTCTTGGGTACAGAGAATTGTATCCAGAGGCTGTATTATACTATTTTCCCTAACGCCCTCAAACAAAATGAAAATAATCCCAGATGTTCTACCCAGTCAGAAGGAAGCAGTAGCACTAGAAATAAATAAATAAATAAAAAAGCTGCAAGAAAAAAAGATCATCCAAGAGGTCCCCCCAGACCATTGAGGATCTGAGACCTATTCAGGAATCTTCTTGGTACCAAAAAAGATAGGGGACTTAAGACTGGTTCTGGATCTCAGCAAAGTAAATCAGTCCATGCAATAGTCAAGGTTTTGGATGGTCACATTTCAGTCCATTTTGTCACTACTGCAAAAGGACGATTGGATGTAATCCATAGATCTTCAGAATGCATACTATCACATCAAAATGAACAGGTGCTCCAGAAGATATTTGCTGTTATGGCTAGGAGCCAGTCATTATCAGTTCAGAGGACTGCCCTTTGGTCTACTCACAGCCCCCAGGATGTTCAACAAATGCATGGCAGTTGTGGCAGCTCACTTGAGACTGCTGAGATTCCAAGTGATTCCATACCTAGACGACTGTCTCCTAACTACCCCAACCAGGCATTTGACACCTACAGGCAAGGGACTACCTGCTCCATTTGCGTTTCATCTAGGCATCACAGTCAGTTACAGCAAATCGCAGTTCCCAGGTCAGGAAAGTAATAGAAATTACTTCTCTCTCAGCACGACGAATTTTACAGGCCTTAGAGTCCATGGTAGCTGCCGTCAACCTTGTTCCTCTGGCCAGGTGTCACATGAGAATACTTCACTGGAGTTTGTTGGCTCAGTGGTCCATTCTTCAACAGCCTTTAACTGCTCTAGTCAAGATCATACAGGCATGCAAAAGGTATCTTTTTTGGTGGATTTATTCAAATAAACTCTCAGAAGGTTGGCCATTTGTTCTTCCCCTGCCCATGGACGCCTCCTTACTGGGGTGGGGGTGGGGCACTACTTGGGAAGGACAGTCCAGGGTACGTGGTCCCCCGAAGAGACAAAGATACACATCAGTCCTAGAAATGAGAGCATTTTTCTTAGCATTGCAGGCATTTCAAGATGCTGTCCCACCCAGGACAGTTGCCATTCTGCCAGACAATATGTCAGCGGTCTGGTACATCAATAAACAGGGCGGAACAAAGTCTTATCCACTTTTTTGAGAAGCAGTGTGAGTGTGGCAAAGCGCAATCTTTAATGGTCGCTTTCTAATAGCAACACACATTCTGGGGAAATCTGGTGTGATTGCAGACAAACTAAATAGGTCCATTCTGATGCCTCATGAGTGGTCTCTCACTGTCATGGTGGTAGAGAGAATTTTCCATCAGTGGGGCCAGCCATGTTGAGATATATCCACCTCTCCCCTCAAAAACAAGTGCAGCAGTTTTTTTTCCTGATCCCTCCAAAAGGGTGAGTCACTGAGAGATGCTCTAACCCATGATTGGCCCTCTTGTCTTCTTTATGCTTACCACCCACCATTACCTCTCATTCCTGAATTTTTACAGAAAGCATTCTGGTTGAAGAGCAGTTATCCCCAGTGCACCCTTTTGCCATGTCAGATTTGGTTCCCCTTCCTCTGGCCTCACCTTCTTCATACACTCTAGATACTGGATCCCACTCTGGATCTACTGTCTCACCCAGCAGCTATGACTCCTCCACACTTAAGAAGCCTCAAGCTGGCAGCATTGTTTCTCCAATTCCATTGATTGTTAGACAGCCCAGGCTCTGCTTCCCGGTCTGCATATCTTATCTTCTCAAAAAGCTTACGCTAGAATGATTTACAAAATTAAATGGAAGAGATTTGTTTTCTGGGCCCTTAGCAAGGACCTGGATCCTTTCTCAGCATCTGTGTCATCTATCCTTGAATTTTTTTAGCTACAGTTTTCAATGAAGGTGCTAGATGTTCATCGTGTTACCCTGCTGCAGTCATCACACTTGGGTTATCCTGTCGTCAGGCGGTCCTGCAGTCGGACGGAATTCCAAAGTCTTGGTCCGGCGTCGGTTGCTGTCGCTTCTTCCCTGACGTCAGTGCGCCAAGGGTATATATAATGCAACCGATGCCATTTTCTCCAGTCTTTCTTGCCGTGCGGTGCCCGAAGCAGAAGCAGTTCGCAAGTGCCGGTCAGCCGACTCCTGAGATTTTTGAATTCGAATTTCAGACCAAAGTCTTCTATAAAGCTAAGTACCCGTTGAAACTTTTCTTGCCTCAGACCGATGTCAGAAAAAGTTAACAATTGTATTTCTTGTGGGAAGCAAATACCTCATAAGGATTTCCATTCTTATTGCATACCTTGCCTAGGCCCAGACCACGACGTCACTAGTTGTCGTTTTTGTGCTAGGTTTAATAAGCGTACTATTAAAAGACGCTTTGATTTCGCATGACACTACTTTGGTAGGAAATTTAACTACACCATGCTGTCAGAGCAACTGACTACCGGCGTGCACAAAAAACGCAAGGATAAGGACAGACAGCCCAGGCCTAAGCCAGATTCCGAGGCCTTGGCTGGTCCGGTCTCCGGTCCTCAGTGAGGCTCCGACACAGCCCCTGACTACCGCAGATCTGGAACCCGAGACCGCTACGGAAATTTTGGCGGAATGTACCAGGCCGACGCAGCCATTTAGTTCAGGCCCTACCGACGACATTGCTGCAAAAGACGTTGGTGCTACTGAAACGCCATCGGTTTCTGAAGGTGTTTTCAGACCGACGACGCTGACCATTAAAACGTTTTCTAAGATGAAGACTCCTACTAAATCAAAAAGGACTGCACTTCAGTCTCCTGTTCAAGGCCCCATGCCTAAGAAACAGATGCTCAAAATGGCTGAAGATTTGATCTCTTTAATCAGGGGTTCCCAGCCCCCTCCTGACAAAAGGCCTAGACAAGAGGAAGATTCTGCATCCTCTGAACAAGTATCCATCTCTTCAGACTCCTCTGAGGACCAAGATTACTCCTTCTCCCCTTATGAAGATTCTTATTCTGAGGATTCTATTCCCTCAGCTTCTCCTCCTGAAGACTACTCCTTTGGGGAAACTTTACACACTATGAGGGAACATTTTCACTGGGAAGGTCAGGACTACTCTGACTCAAAGAAAAGGCTCAGAGTTTTTCTTTTACTCCCCCAACACAGACCTCTTGCCATCCCACCAGTTTTGGACATTGTGGATGATGTTTACTTAGAATCCACTTTGAACCCAGATTTTCTACCTCCTGCTCTGGCTAAGCTTGACAGATACTATAGAGTGCCTGATTCCCACAAATTTCTTTACAAAAGCCCTGTAGCTGACCCAGAGACTATCTCCCAGGGTCCCAAGAGGGCTAAGTCTTCTATGGCTAAAAGCCCTGTACCTTCTGAGAGGGATTCCAGAGCACTAGACAGGTGGGGAAAAAAGGTTTACACCTCAGCCACACTAGCTATGAGGGCACTAAATTGCCAATTTCACATGCTTAAGTATCAGCAATTCCTAATCTCTCAGTTAAAACAAAGAATAACCACTCTCCCTCAACAATCTGAATTGAAAGAAATACAGGATCTGTTGCACGCCACTGAACAGGTGGGCAAACATACCTTACAATGTGGGTTTGATTCTTTGGAGGCCTCCTGCAGAGCAGCTGTCACTGGGTCTGTTATACGTAGGCATGCTTGGTTAAAGGAACAAACTCTGCCTGATCATGTTAAAGCAAAACTTCTAGATGCTCCCTTACAGCAGGATGTTCTTTTTGGAGTTAAAGCAGAAGAAGTCATAAAGAAAATGGTGGATAAGGCAAAATCTATGCAGACAGTCAAAGATTTCCTACAGGTACAACCCCCTCGCTTCAGCAGAAACTGGCCAACAAAAATTGGTCCTTTCCAGCTACTGACAAACCACAGAGGGGTAAATACAGACGTCCAAGGGGCAGAGGACAACCACAAGCCCAGTACAAACCTTGCCAATGGGGCACTACAACACAGAAGGGAGTAGAAGACAGGTCCCAATCCACCAGAAGGCGAACGCAATGACTTGCACCTCATCTGGCCAAGCAATACTCTCTTGGCAGCCCCCTTGGGAGGAAAACTCGCACTTTTTTCAGACAACTGGCACATTGTCACAAAGGACAAATGGGTCCTAGACATAATTTTACGAGGATACAGATTCCATTTCCACACCTTGCCAATGAAAAGAGGAATGCCAAACCTGCCACAAAATCAATGGGCAGAGGCACAAAAGCAAATTACAGCTCTCATGGACATGAGAGCCATTCAACTGGTACCTACTCAAGAGCAAGGCCAAGGATTTTACTCAAGACTCTTTCTAGTGCTCAGAAAGGACAATGTCTGGAGACCAATTATGGACCTTTCAATTCTAAACACTTACTTACAAGTACCCAAATTCAAGATGCTAACACTACAGCAGCTTCTTCCCATGTTGGGCAAGGAAGCATGGCTAGTAACATTGGACCTCAAGGAGGCATACCTGCATGTCCCTATCAGACAAAGTTGCAGAAGATACCTCCGTTTCATTGCAGGCTCAACCCATTATCAATTCTCTGCACTGCCCTTTGGCTTATCTACTGCGCCCAGAGTCTTCACAAAATGCCTGGCACCAGTAATTGCATACCGCAGACAAAGAGGAATTCAAATATACCCATACCTGGACGACTGCCTCATCCAAGCAGAAAGCAAGGACATTCTCTTACATCATCTGGCCTTTGTAAAACATCTACTAAACTGCCTGGGGTACACAGTAAATGAAAATAATTCAAAACTAGTATCCTCACAAAATATGACATTCCTGGGTGCCAGCTTGAATACAACAGCCCAGAAGGCTTATCTTATGCCAGACAAACAACTACAACTGACTCAATATTTCAAAACAATGGCAACAAAGACCCAATTAACTGCAAGAAAAATTCTGCAGGCCTTGGGCTTCATGGCATCTTGCATACTAATAATACCATTTGCAAAGCTGCATATGAGGAAATTACAGTGGTACCTAAAAAGCGTATGGTCTCAACACAGCCACAGCTTGGACACAATGATATCTCTCATTCCTGCCTACAACGGGAATTTCTATGGTGGTCACAGGCATGTCACCTCAACAAGGGTCAGCCTTTCACCTTGACCCAGCCAGGCAAACTATCACAACAGATGCATCAGATTACACCTGGGGGGCACACATGGCAGGACAGTGCGTTCAAGGCGTTTGGACTGCAGATCAAAGAAATCTGCACATAAATCAAAAAGAGATGCTAGCTGTGCAGAAAGCTCTGATAGCCTTCAAGGATCTATTACATCCAGGACAACTTACAATAAAGACAGACAACACCACAGTAATGTGTTACATAAACAAACAAGGGGGTACACATTCCTACCCTCTATGCAGGCAAGCAATGATCTTATGGAACACAGCTCTGGCTTACCAAGTTCAGTTACAAGCTCAATTCCTGCCGGGACAGAAGAACACATTGGCAGATGACCTCAGCAGAAACATCAAGGATCCCCACGAGTGGAAACTAGATCCACAAATATTTGCAATGATAACTCAAAAATGGGGCCTTCCAGACATAGACCTGTTTGCCAGTCCTCAAAACTATCAACTAACAAAATTTTGTACAAGGACACTTCACCGTCAAGCTTGGAAAGTGGACGCACTCTCTTTCAGTTGGAAAAACCTGACAGTATATGCCTTCCCTCCATTGCCTCTCCTCACAAAGGTACTTCTGAAAGTCAAAAAGGAGAGACCACGACTGATTCTCATAGCCCCAGACTGGCCACGCCAGCACTGGTACCTGCTATTGAGGAATATGGCCCACGGCCCACCATGGATATTGCCACAAATTCCCCATTTGCTCACACAACAAAACAATCAGATTCTTCACAGCCAGCTCAAAACCTTAAATCTGGCTGCATGGCAAAGCAACTAAGCATCCAGCCAGCTCCTCTTTCCCAAGCAGTTCTGGATGTTATTCTGGAAGCCAGGAGGCCAAGCACCAGGAAGGCTTATTCGGACAAATGGAAAAGGTTTTGTGCCTGGAACCAAGCTAAAAGCCAAGACGCAATTCAGCCTCACATGCCTCACATTCTACAGTATTTAACTGAGGTGTTGCACAAAGGACTTTCTTTCTCCTCCATTAAAATCCATGCTTCAGCTATTTCAGCCCACTATAACACGGATCCACCTTTATTTTCGCATCCACTTCTAAGGCAGTTCCTTAGAGGGACAAAAAACATTAGACCACCCAGGAGAGCTCCTACACTAACATGGGACCTCAATTTTGTTCTGGAAAAACTAACGCTACCTCCCTTTGAACCAGCTTTCTCTGCTGATCTTCAGTTCCTATCATGGAAGACTGCCCTGCTGCTAGCAATAACTTCAGCTAGAAGAGTCTCCGAGCTACAAGCACTAATGGCAGTGGAACCTTTCCTCATTTTTCATCAAGACAAGAGTTTCTCTACGAACTAATCCTTCCTTTATGCCTAAGGTGGTTTCCAGTGTGGCTTTAAATCAAACCATCCACTTACCCACCTTCTTCCCAAATCCACAGAACAAAGGTGAGAGACTCCTGCATTCCTTGGACATTCACAAGCAACTTCGTTACTACTTGGACAAAACTAAGACTTTCAGAAAATCTGACCAGCTCTTTGTATCCTATGCTACAGCTTCTCAAGGGAAGGCTATATCAAAGCAAACCATTTCCAAATGGATAGGTCATTGCATACGTTTCTGCTATACCCATCATGGAAAACCAGTTCCTGCTACCATTAGGTCCCACTCTACCAAGGCAACAGCTACTTCTACAGCCTTTCTCAGGGAGGTTCCAACCAAGGAGATTTTAGAAGCTGCAACTTGGAGTTCAGTACACACCTTTACCAAACACCATTACTTACCTCTTTACTCTTAAGACTAGGGCGGGCTTCGCCACTGCAGTTCTGCAGGGCCTTATAGCCTCGTCTAACTCTCTATGATACCTTCTCCCATCCTTAGCTTTGGGATTCAACCCAGGTGTGATGACTGCAGCAGGGTAACACGATGAACATAGTACAGTTTTGTACCTACCATAAATGTAGATGTTCGAGTGTTCACCCTGCTGCAGTCCAGGTTACCCTCACTCCATCCCCTCTGATCTACTGGCTAAATCTCTTCAATACCTTACTGATGTATTTGCTTATAGCTGAAGGGATTTTGTGTTTGTGCAAAGGTTACTCAATTTGGTACTTATTACTGACCACCTTTTTGGGGGCACCTGACATCTGGGGCAAGAAAAACTGAAGAAAATGGCGTCGGTTGCATTATATATACCCCTGGCGCACTGACGTCAGGGAAGAAGCGGCAGCAACTGACGCCGGACCAAGACTTTGGAATTCCGGCCAACTGCGGGACCGCCTGACGACAGGATAATCCAAGTGTGATGACTGCAGCAGGGTGAACACTCAAACATCTACATTTATGGTAGGTACAAAACTGTACTTTTTTCATCTGTTAAAGTTCATTTGGTTGCCATTTCTAATTTCCACCTGGGCAAAAATAACTCTACCATAGTTTCCTCTAAACTGTGTAAACCCTTTTTACTTAGACCTTCATTAAAGGATCCTATTCCTCCTACGGATTTAGCCATTATACTTTAGGCCCTGGCCCAGACTCCCTTTCAACCATCAGCCAAGGCAAATCTAAAGTTTTTTCCAGGAAAACCATTTTTCTTGTCACTATCCCATCAGCTAGATGAGATCCGACCTCCAGGCTCTGTATTCTAAACCTCCTTAGCTGGGTTTTCACAAAGACAGGGTGTCTTTATGGATCAGCCTGTCTTTTTTTTGCCTAAAGTAGACTCTGAGTCCAACATAAAACAAGTCATTAATGTACCAGTTTTCTTTCTAAACTTTTCAAATAAGGGAGAGTACATGCTCCATCTGTTGGATGTGCATAGACAACTCCGGTTTTATCTCCATAGAACCAAATACTTCAGGAAATCCGACCAGTTGTTTGTTTCTTTCTCTTCTAATAGATTAGTTAAGCCAGTTTCCAAAGTTACATTGGCCAAATGATTAACTGAATGTATCCCCTTTGTCCCTGGTAAAAAAAGGTTTATCCTAGCATTCACTCCAGAAAGTCTTTGGCGGTCTCTTCAGCCTTTTGGTTAAGGGCTTTCTTAGATGACATTTGTGCAACTGCAACTTGCTCATACTTTTATTTCTTATTACAAATTAGATTTGATTTCCAGGAACAGAGCAGCCTTCAGCTCTACAGTACTCTGGAATATCCTTCCATGAGGGCCACCCAGGCTTCTAGTAGCTGGGGACTCTGCCCTGTCAGTTGAGGAATGAATGAAAAGGACAACATCAGATAAAAACTTTATGTACTCACCATAACATTCCATCTGTTTTGTCCATTTTTGTTCTTCCTCAACTTCCCATCCACCTGCCTCCTTCCTTTGCTTCTGAAAAGATTTAAGAGTTTTACAGGAAGGTTTGTTTCTTATTTGAGCTCCAGCTTCCCTTTTCCTTTCTGCATTTGTTAATTTCTTTAACAGGTTGTCCCTTTATGTCTAGGGGCAGAAAACGTGATCTGAGGTATGTTCTGTTGGTGGGGCACTGTGGGTAAAGGGAAGAGGTGAAAAGTTTTGGATCTGAAGATCTGGTAGAAATAGCCGAGTGGGATCCAAATCTCAGATCCAGGCCAGAGATGGAACATTATGGTGAGTACATAACTTTTTTTTTAAACCTCTGCTACCCTGGCTATTTGGACCCTAAATTGTCAATTCCATAAGGTTATGTATCAGGAGACCCTCTTGGACCAAATGAAGTAGAACCTGATGGAAATTGAAAATAAGGCCCTCTCTAAGGAACTGCTAGACATATGCAACTCTTGTTCTCAAGTTGCTAAGCATTCCTTGCACTGTGGCTATGATCCTCTGGAAGTGTCTAACAAGGCAGCACCCAAAGGATTAATTATTTGAAGACATGCCTGGATGAAGGAACAGCCCTTCCCTGAGCATATAAAGTCAAGTCCTTTGGATGCTCATTTGGACAGAGACTACCTGTTTGGTCCTAAGGCTGAAGCAATACTTAAAAAGAGGAAGGATTAGGCCAAGTCCATTCAGACTGTCAAGGACTTTCTTCAGGTTCAACCACCCCACTTCAGCCATAACTATCCTACCAAACACTGGTCCTTTTTAGCCTTCCAGTCTATACGAAGACATAGGAGGCCTAGAAGGGACAAAAATCAAAGGCAGCACTAGCGGCTAAAACTACAGTAAGGTGACTCTTTATAGGCCTACAAGATCCCATCAGCAGGGACCCAGCAGGGAACAATCGTAACTCTCCAATGTTTCTCCCTTTTGCCCCTCCCTCAAGTCCCACCCCTACCTCCCTACACCCTTTCCCAGACTAGGAGGACAACTGTCCCTCTTCTTAAAAATTGGACACTCATTTCCAGGGATCAATGGATATTAAAAATCATAAAAAGAGGCTACAAACTGAATTTCAAACGATCTCCAGTTTGCTCAGGCTTCCCAGACATTCCCCAAATCAGAAGACAGAGGCCACAAAAGAAATTCAGGTACTGTATACCAAAGGTTCTGTGGAACCAGTACACAAAAGATTAGAGGGAAATGGATTTTACTCAAAGCTGTTTCTAGTCCCAAGAAAAGAAGGTACCTGGAGACCTATCCTGGACTTGCCAAAGCTCAACAGATTCTTGCAGGTACCAAAATTCAAAATGCTAACCCTTCCAAAACTTTTGCCCATGACCCCTCCCCCATTGCCTGCATGGTTACTCTAAATCTTAAAGCCACATAATTCCATATTCGCATAGAAAAAAACTCACAGGAGTTTCTTAGCTTCAGAGCAGATGTGAAGCATTATCAGTTTTGTGCTCTGCCCTTTGGCTTTTCTACTACAGCTGGGGTATTAACAAGTTGCCTGGCTTCAATTATGGCCTTTTGTAGATCAAAGGATTTTCATTATTTATCTCCACCTAAACCACTGCCTCATTTAAGCAACAAATTAAAAAAAACTCAAATTAGATTTGTTATGTACCCAAAAAACCCTAGCCAACCTGGGGTTCACAATCAGTTTTCAGAAGTCTCAGACCACCCCTGTGAACATAGGATCATAGAAGATTAATAGACAGTTGACCCAGAGATCATTTTAAGCCTAGCCATTTCAACCCAATGTAATTCCATAGTAGTACAGGTCATTACCCAAGATTGCATTTAGTGATAACTGCCCATGTCCAAGGGGGTGGTGGGCACTATCCCTGATAAGAATTTACTGTGCCCCATCTGCCCGTCTAGGTACCTCTTGAACAGTGTCATAGAGGTGCTCTGCTTCACATGAATTGGTAGCCTGCTCCAAAGACGTGGCAGTTACTGGAAGATAAATCTGTCCCTCCAGCATGTCCTATTTAAGTCACAGGCCAAATTTAAGTCCCTGGAATGGGTAGCCCTAGACCCGTTTGATTTACAGATATGCATGATTGTGTTTCTGGGGGCTTTGTTAGATTCCGGTCTTCAAAATGCTTTCCTTCCTCCAGAGAAAGTAACCTTTCTAACACAATATTTCCAAAAACTTCTTCACAAGAACTACTTCACTGCCAAGGGAGTTCTTCAGCGCCTTGGGTTGCATGGCCTCTTGCATCCTCATGATTCTCTCTTGCCAGACTCCACATGAGGGAGCTACAGTGGTACCTCAGAAAATGTGTGGTGCCAGCACTCCCAATCCCTCAACTTCAGGGTGAAGCTTCTCTCTCGTCTCAGGAAAGAGTTTGCCTGCTGGGCCCTAGCCTGCTCCCACAATCTGGACCTCCCCTTCAGGATAATTCCTCAGAAGCAAATATTGACCACAGATGCCTTGGACATAGCTGTGGGGCACTGTACAACAACTTATGGACATAGAGCAGATGGGACACCCAGTTCATATACAAACACATCAACCAAAAAGATCTGTGTAGGCAGTCCAAAAAGGCATGATAGCATTGAAAGACCAGTGGAAACTAAGCGTACTCTTAGTAAAGACCGACAATATCATAGTTAATGTGGTACATAAACAAGTGGCAGCTACCCACTCTTACTCTCTTTGTTGCCTAGCCATGGACCTTTGGGAAACTGCAAGCTCCCTAGGTCTGCACCTCATGGCTTAGTACCAACCAAGAGAAAGAAATCAACTGGTGGATCAGCTAAGCAGAAGTCTGTCAGACCCTCACAAGTGGCGATTGCATCTGGGAAGTTTTTCTCAGTATAGCCAGATAATGGGGTGTGCCAGAGATGGACCTTTTTGTCACAAAAAAAACCTCTCACTTGGAAATGTTTTGCTCAAGGGCTAAAACCAAGGTGGCCTGGATTTCAGATGTCTTCTCCTTCCCTTGGAAAGGTTTATTCCTCTATGCCTTCCCTCCAATACCCTTACCTAAAAGCCCCAGAAAGACAACACTGCTATCCCCTAATGCTCCGTTTCAGCAAGAAGGAACCATGGTTACTGCCCCAACAATTGGACTTGTTGACGCAGAACAAGGACACCATCATATACCCCAGCCTGAATACTCTGAAATTGACAGCTTGGGTGATATTTTGTACCCCTGGATGGGGACATCCCTTGAGAAACAGGTCCTGGACATTCTAAAAGAAGCCACGAGACCTAGTACGAGAAAATCTTATTCCATCAAATGGAGGAGATTTAGTATATGGTGCAGACAAAAGGAACAAAAAACCCTCTTCACTCTCAGGTTCCTCTGATCCTCATATACTTATTAGAACTTTTTGACAAAGCATCTTCTCATTCCTCTTAAAATTCACACTTCAGCCATTTCAGCCTGTCTGCCCTCTCAGCTCCCAGTCTTTTCCCAACCACTCATAAAACAGTTCATAAGAGGGGGTTATTCGCATTAGACACATGGGGAAACCTCCTGTTCCTCTGTGGGATCTCAGTTTCTTTTCATGGAAGCTCACCCTCCTCCCTTTTGAACCAGTTGCCTCCACAGACATCAGGTTCTTGACCTAGATGACCACTTTTTTTGCTAGCTATTACTTCAGCTAGAAGATTATCGGAGCTTCAGGCCATTATGTGAATAGAACCTTTTATCACATTCCAACCTAACAAAGCCTTTCTGAGGACCAACCCCTCCTTTATGCCAATTGAGTCAGACCATCCACTACTTCCTTCTTTCCTAACCCTCAAAATAAGACGGAAAGAATCCTCCACTCACTGGATGAGCATAGACAACTGCATTACTACCTGGACAGAACAAACAATGTCAGAAAATCTGACCAGCTTTTCAAAGCTTTTGTCTGTAACTCTGAATTAAGAATAGTTTCTAAACCATTTCCAAATGAATCTCCCAATGCATTTTGTTTTGCTACAACCACTAAGGAAAAAAGCCAACAGACTATCAGATCCCACTCCACTAGGGCTACCGCTGTGTCTACTACCTTTCTTAAAGGAGTGAACACTAAGGACATTTTAGAAGCAGCTACTTGGTCCTCTGTGTATACCTTCACCATACACTGTCACCTTCCATTTTTTTCCAAGTCTAGAGCTGGGTTGCTGCTGCAGTTTTGCAGGGCATCCTGTCTTCTCCATAAGATTTTCTTATCTGCTTTGGGAGTAATCCCATCAGTTAGGACTGCAACAGTGAAACACGAAGAAAATAGTGCATATGTGTACACTTATCGTAAATGTAGATGTTCAAGTGTATTTACTGTTGCAGTATCCTTTCCCTCTGTTTTTCCTCTCTTTCCCCAAAGGTTAGGATGAGCATTTGTCTCTCTAGATCCATGTTGTTCCCCCTCCTCTGTTCGGATTAGTCTGACTGTAGTATTCTAGGGCTAAGGCCCTTGACTTAGGGACCAGCTAGAGGCTCCTTGCTGTTGGGAGCAAGAAAGTACTGAAGTTATGGTGCTGGCTGACTCCCTTTATACCCAGATGTCTTGACATTGGTCAGGGCGTCATCCTGCTTCTGGAAGGGGAAGACCTTCTCTGGTAGTCTGGCTTGCCAAGGGCTTCCACAGCAGGAAATCCCATCAGTTAGGACTGCAACAGTGAATACAAAGAAACATCTATATTTATGGTAACTGTACACAATTGTACTTTCTTGCTCTTGTCAGCCTATTCTGAAAATATCCAAGTCCCTTGTGGACGGAATAGAGCTTATTATATGCAAAATATTAGGAAAGATTGTTATATAAATAAGGCTGTTTGGTGAGGGTTACTTCTCCAGTCTGTACTTTATTCCAAAGAAAGAGCATCTTTGCCCTGTTTTAGCTTAGGCTGACATTGTCAGCAATGTGTTTAGAATGGTGATTATTTAGATAATCTTACCTTTGTTATTTTGCAGAAAAGGCTGATTGGCTTCAATAAATTTGGAAGATGCCTTCTGGCACAGTCCCATACTCCTTTCAAGTTATTAGTGATGAACTAACATTTTTTAGTTCTAGTCCTTCCTTTTTTGTCCTAGCAGTGACACTTGGGATATTTCTGCAGACTACATCCTTGTCCTTAGCAACACTTGGAGGTGGAGGAATTGATATGCCTCATCATTTGGATATTTGCACAATTTAAGCTCATTCTTTAAATTGTTAGACAATTGGACCATATTGATTCTATTTTTGTGTTCTCTGAATGTTCAACTTTCCTTCAAAGAGTATCTTAACTTCTAACCGGAATTAAACACGTGGCTTCCAGTAAGTAGTTCAGGCCTTCTGACTAATAGTTTACAGATGCATCCTTAGGTTTTAATTCCCAATGAGATTTTTTTTCTCTTAAGAAGTCTGGGTTTTCCAGGTGAACAGGAAATCCCTCTGCCTGGAAATGCTGTTCATCTTGAAGGAAAAGATTTTCACAGTGGTGTTAAAGTGGTGGTTTGGTGCTGTTCATATTAAATGTCCCAGTGCTATCCGTAAGATTTGCTAGTTAGTGGATTGCCATTTTCTTCCATCAAATCTCACTGTGCTGCTTTGTCAGCATGCATCAGTGGACTGGGCCAGTGGAGTGTCAGAGTGCTGTAAAGATGTTTCTTAGGGTGGTATTTCACCTTTAATTCCCATGAAATGTATCCTTCCTAACCGAAACCTAAATTTCATATTTGAAAAACTTATAAAACAAGGGAATGGGCGGCCACGGTGGTGCAGCGGTTTGCGTTGCTGCCTCACAGCAAGAGGTTCTCCGGTTCGATTGTTGGCTGGGGTGCCTTCTGTGCGGAGTCTGCATGTCCTCCCTGTGGTCGCGTGGGTTTCCTCCGGGTGCTCTGGTTTCCTTCCACATCCCAAAGACATGCAGTAGGTGGATTGGACGCTCTAAATTGGCCCTAGGTGTGAGTGTGTGTGCCTTCTGTGGAAGGTTGGGCGCCGGGCTGGCAACTCAACACCGTAAAACTCCTTTGCCAATCATGAGCGGACAGATGATCTGCTGTGGCGACCCCTAACCTGGAAAAGCCAAAAGAAGAAGAATAAAGCAGGGGAATGTCTGTGCTGTAATATAAAGCTTACCTTGTGCTAATGTAGTAATCTTTGTCTGGCATTGATACCAGGCCAAATACCACCCAAGGCACCTGTGTGAAAGTGTAATACATACATACACACACACACACACACATATATATATATATATATATATATATATATATGTGTGTGTGTGTAGAGAGAGAGAGAGAACTGTATGTGTGTGTATGTATATATATATATATATATATATATATATATATATATATATATATATATTTATTTATTTATTTTTCTATATATATATATATATATATATATATATACATGTATGTATTTATATATATATATATAGAGAGAGAGAGAGATAAAATGCATAATACTAAATTTATCTGCATTGAAATGTATTAATGGATGGAAATGACTGCCAAAGTAAAGCTGATAAAGCCTGGAGCTGGTCTGATGGAGCAGAAGTAGGATGCCATTTTGCACCACTGGTGACCCAAGTTTGAGAACAGACTTGGGCCACTGATATGGCTGTATGGAGATGGACTAGGATGAAGTAGCTAATGTCTAGCTCTCCTATCCTGGAGGGAGGATTTGGCAAACTTTTTTAAACAAGGAACATCTTTATTAAATTATTATTTATGGCATATGCAGTCATATATATATATATATATATATATATATATATATATATATATATATATATATATGAATATGAAAACAAACCATATTGTCATAATCATTGTTGCAAGCATTATACATCACAACCATTTTGACGTAATTTTAGTTGCAAACATTATACATCACTTATAGTCAGTCAAACATTACATAGCTCATTCAAATCCTACCTTCTTATAAACCTCATTCCTCCGCTGTATGTATTGCTGCTACAGTTCCCATTTTTCCTGTGTAATTTGCTCCTACCCTTTTCTAAAGATCCCAATTCCAATTATTTTATCTCTGTTACTGTATTCGCTACTTCTAGTGCAGTTGCTTCAGACTTTGATTTCCATTTTCTAGTAATTGCTTTTTGGAAGCCACCATAATTAGACTCAGCAAGGTCTTACTATGTTTAGGCAATTCCATTTCTGTGTCATAGTTCAGAAAAAACATTTCCATAGATAATCCAATTTGCTCACCCAGTATCTCTGATAGAGTTGTATGTAGGGAATCTTTAAAGCCTCCAAAAACCCTCAGAATGATAGACACCACAGTAGAAAGCACCATAAAACAAATGTTTTGGTATATAAAGCAAGTTTTAATCTGTTTTAATGCACAGCAGTACAAATACACTTTAGTCCAGCAGACTTCATCAGATAACATTCAGTAATGGACTCCCAGCTTTATATAGTGACATCAAAATTCACTGACTGTTCTCATAAAAAAAAAAAAACTGCTCAAAGACACTTAATAAACCGTTAAATTAGTTATAAATATTGCTGAACTACTTTAAGTACATATAAAAATGTTCATATTAAAATTTTTTACTTAAAAGTTACAATTAAATCATTTGCTTAATTTTAGTACTAAAAAGCTGTATGTAAAAAACATTGTTCTGCCGTTTTGCACCCACTAGTGGACATTTAAAATATAACAACCAAACTACAAAATGTCACTTAAGTCAAAATATAAAAAGCACATAGAAAAGAATATCCCACTATTACAAATCAGCTTGCATTATACACTTTATTTACTTAGCTGGCTATAATTTAGCCTCCCTTAATTTTCCCTTAATTTTAACACAGGGGCTATGCTTATATGTCCATTAAGGCCTGGGAAAACATTGACTTCAAGTTTTATTTGCCAAAACAACTCTATATTCCAGTTTGGTTTCCCATGACCCACCCCTTAGGTCTACTAAAACTTTTTCAAGAACATAAAAATGAAATTTTGCCCCAGTGCACATTTTTTTGTTCTTGTAAATTGCGTTAGTGTCTTGGACCGAAGCTCCAAATGTGGTGGTGTTTACACATTCATAAAGGATGTGCACACCTCCAGACTGGTAGCCCAACATAACTAAGATACTTCAGGTGCAGCTAACATTGGATAAGGCAACGATTCAGGTCATAGCCTGCTATAGGTCGCCAACCATTTCCCAAGAGTCACACTCCATCTTCCTAAGCACCCCGGAGAATATTACGGCCCAACCTAACACTCTCATACTGCGTGACTTCAACTACCCCTCCATTAACTGGGAAAACTACTCATGTACTAATACACTTGCCCAACATTTCTTGGAATTCATTAATTCCAATGCCCTGGACCAGCTCATTCTTACCCCCACTAGAGGTAGCAACATCCTTGACCTGGTCATTACTAACATGGACGACCGTTGCTCTACACCAATAGTCAACTCCTCCCTGGTTAGATCCGATCACAGACTAATCCCCTTGGAAATCCACATCCCTCCCCACCCACCCAGCAGAGGTAACCACCATGAAAAACTTCTCTAAAGCTAACTTTGGGCTCCTAAAAACAGCGGTGGCTAACTTCACTGTACCCATGTAAATGGAGATCAGTTGCATGACCACCAAGTCATACAGTAATGCACTGTACGAACATGTGCACAAATGCATGGATCTCGCCATACCCAATAGAGCTAAGACGCTCCCCTCCAAAACAAGGAAGCCAATCTGGTGGTCCCCTGGCATAAACAAACTCTACAACAGAAGGAGGAAACTGATGCAAAATAAGGTGAAGTCCCAATACTGGAAAAAACTCCCTTATCAGCCTCAACAAAAAGTTGAGATCCCTCAGCAAATCCTCTAAAGCTTGCTATGAAAACAGAATTGCAGCAGATAGTAAAGACAACCGCAAGGCCTTCTATAGTTATGTAAAGAATCTCCACGGCAATACCCAGATTTGCTCTGAGCTACTGTACAATAGTACCTCCTATATCGAGCCAGCAGGTATTACCAATATACTGGCCGATCGATTCAGTGCCAACCTTACACCCCTCCCCCCCAAGGGACCAGTCACAATAGCAGTAGATTGCCAGGCACCTAGTATTACTGCTGCACAGATTAAAACAGCACTGTCCAAGGCCAAGAATACAGCTTATATGGCACCTGACAATATCCCTGGCTGTGTTCTGCATGAACTACAGAGTGAAATGGCACCTCACCTGTGTGCCCTGTTCAATCAGAGCCTCACCTCAGGCTTTGTTCCTACCGAATGGTGCACTGTTAGCAGTCATCCCTGTCCACAAATGAGGAGCGACTACAGACCCTGGGAACAATCGTCCCATTAGCCTGACGAGTCATCGTGGACCTAATAAACAAGGATATAGGGAATCTCCAAACTCTGGATCCCACACAGTTTGGTTTTGTGAAGGGTAGATCATGCCTGCTCAACTTGGTCAACTTCTTTAAGTCCGTCACCAGAACTGTGGATGAAGGCAGGGTGGTTCATACAGCCTACCTTGATCTGGCTAAGGCCTTTGACACCATTCCCCACTCAGGAATCATAGAAAAACTCACTAAGCTAGGCATCAACCCCTATATCGCTAGGTGAGTTGCAAACTGGCTCATAGGTAGAACCTGCAGTGTTAAAGTAGCTATCTACAAGTAGACTGACCAGTCACGAGTGGAGTCGCACAGGGTTTGGTCCTAGTTCCTCTCCTGTTTGGTATCTACTTCTCTGAAGTCCAGGCCAACACAAAGGGACTCTGGCTGACAAAATTCACAGACGATTGCAAGTTTAGAGCTATTAACTCCCCAAGTGAAGTTGACATTGTACAGAAAGGCCTCACTGAGACCAACGACTGGTGTCAGAAACATGGCATTAAACTCAATGCCAAAAATGTGTCGTCATCCGCTTTGGGGAAAAACCCAGATGTTCTTCGTGTTTCACTGTTGCAGTCATTACATTTGGGTTATCTGGCTGCAGGTAGCCCTCAGCCAGCCTGAATACCGGAGTCTTGGATTCCTGCATCGGATGCTGTCTTTCTTCCATGACGTCAGGTCGTCAGGGGTATAAAACATGCAGCCGACACCATTACATCAGTCTTTCTTGCCGCGCGGTGCCCAAAGCAGAAGCAGTTCGCAAGTGCCAGTTGGCTGACTCCTGAAATTTTCATTTTTGAGTTTCAGAACCGAAGTCTTCAAAAAAGCGAAGTACCCCATTGGGGATCCTTTTTCTTGCTCTTAACTGATGTCAGTAAAAGTTAACAATTGTCTTACCTGTGGAAAGCAAATACCTCATAAAGATTTTCATTCATACTGCATTCCTTGCTTAGGCCCAGACCACAACGTCCCTCGCTGTGTTTGTGCCTTATTCAACCCACGAACTATTCGTCGTCAGGCTATTTTTGCAGCAAATTATTTTGGTACTCGGTATAACAATCCAGAAATGGCTTCAGTAAGCCATCCGACTACCGATATTCCAAAAAAAGTAAGGATAAAGACAGAGACAGACCGCATAGGTCCAAAACGGCCAATGACGCTTCTGTTAAGCTAGTTACCAGTTCGCTGGTACTCAGGCGCTTCCTGATACCCGCTACTTCAAATTTGCAGGCCTCTACTGAGACCCATTCGGAGTCCGGTATGCCGTGAGATGCTTCTTCGACTATGGAACCTGCAGATGTCTCTACCTTGGATGGGTCCAGAGCTGCTGTGCAGGCACCGGCTTCTGAGGGGTGTATTCAGGCCTACAGACTTGCATTTTAAACCAACGCCATCTTCTTCATCCAGGCCTAAAACTCGACCCACACCTAGAAAACAGACGTCCAAACTGCATGGTCAGGCCCATATGCCTAAAAACAAATGCTTAGAATGGCTGAAGACCGTATTACTTTAATTAGGGGAAGCCAGCCTTCCCCCTCTAAGAGACCTAGAACTGATTTTCCTTCTGATTCTTCTGATCAGGATTCTGATATTTCTGTTTTTTCTGATTACCAGGATTTGCCCTTATCTACCTATGAGGATTCTGATGCAGAGGATTCCACTCCCTCTGCTTCCCCTCCAGAAGATTTTTCTTTTGGTGAAACCCTGCACACTCATAGGGAGCATTTCCGCTGGGAAAGCCAGGATTACTCTGACTCCAAAAAGAGGCTTAGGGAATTCTTATTCCTTCATCAACACAGGCCTTTAGCTATCCCTCCTGTTCTGGACATTGTAGATGATGCTTTCTTGGAATCTACCCTGTCCCCAGACACTTTACCTCCAGCTCCCAGAAAACCTGACAGGTATTACAGAGTACCTAACTCTCACAAGTTCCCTTTCAAGTATCCTACTGCAGATCCAGAGACCATTTCCCAAGGTCCAAAGGGCATTAAGGCTACTGCAGCCAAAAATCCTACTCCTTCTGATAGAGATTCTAGAGCCTTGGACAGATGGGGTAAGAAGGTATACATGTCTGCTTCTTTGGCCATTAGGGCTTTAAATTGCCAGTTTCATATGCTAAAGTACCAGCAGCATATTATGGGACTTCTTAAACAGAAAATGATGTTGATTCCTGACTGTGCTGAACACACAGAATTACAGGATTTAATGCATTCTGTGCTGAACAAGTTGGTAAACATACTTTGCAATGTGGTTTTGATTCTTTAAAGAAAAGCAGGGCTGCTGTTGCTGGGTCTGTACTTAGAAGGCATGCTTGGCTTAAGGAGGAAAACTTGCCAGATCATGTTAAAGCTAAATTACTGGATGCTCCCTTAAACCAAGACCATCTGTTTGGCAACAAAGGAGAAGAAGTTCTCAAAAAGATGGAGGAAAAAGCTAAATCTATGTAAACTGTTAAAGATTTCCTGCCAAGTACAGCCTCCCAGATTTAGTAGGCATTGGTTTTCAAAGAACTGGTCCTTTCCTGTCTCTTCCAGGCCTTCTCAGTCCAAACCCAGGAACAGCAGACCACCTAGGTTACAGTCTCAGGCTACGCACAGGCCTAAGCAGTGGGGGGCTCCCACTTCCAAAGCAAGAAGTAGTAAGAGACCCCCTACGGAAAAATGTCACATTGACTTCACCTTAACCCTTCCAGGCCCTGCTCCCTTAGGAGGGAAGCTCGCCCTGCATGCAAAAAAGTGGGAACTCATTACCCAGGACAAAGGTTTTTAAATATAGTTTCCCAAGGATACAGATTCCACTTCCACACCCTACCAACCCCAAATGGTTGGCCAGACCTACCCCCAAATCAGAGGGCAGAGGCTCAACAGCAGGATCTCTCTCTTCTAAGTATCAGGGCTATTCAACCTGTCCCAGCAGAAGAAAGGGGGACAAGGTTTTTATTCAAGACTTTTCCTGGTACCCAGAAAAGACAGCTCCTGGCATCCTATCCTGGACCTCTCTATTCTAAACACCTTTTTGGTAATCCCAAAATTCAGAATGCTAACACTTCAACAGCTGCTTCCTATGCTAGGCAAAGATGCCTGGTTGGCAACCTTAGACTTAAAGGAAGCTTACCTACACATTCCAGTAAGGGAATCTTGCAGGAAATACCTACGCTTCAGGGCAGGCTCCATGCACTATCAGTTCTCTGCACTTCCCTTTGACTTATCTACTTCACCTAGGGTATTCACAAAGTGTCTAGCTCCAGCCATTGCATTTTGCAGGCAGAGAAATATTCAAATATACCCATACCTGGATGATTGTCTGATTCAGGCAGAAAGCCAGGACTTGCTATTTAAACATCTGGCATTCGTACAGAAGCTTGTATCCTCACTGGGGTACACCATAAAAGAAAAGAAATCTCACCTAGTACCCTGCCAACAGATTGTATTCCTGGGAGCAAGCTTGAGCACAACTTCCCAGATGGCTTTCCTCACTCCAGAGAAACAAGTTTATTTGACAACCAACTTCAAACTACTGGCCACAAAGACCCAGCTATCTGCAAGGAAAATTCTGTAAGCCCTGGGGTTCATGGCCTATTGCATTCTCCTAATTCCATATGCAAGACTGCATATGAGGAAACTACAATGGTATCTAAAAAGCCTATGGTGCCAACATTCTCAGGACCTGGAATCAATGATAGAGTTCCTTTGGTGGGCAGAGGCCTGCTACCACAACCAGGGGCTCCCTTTCACTCTAGCCCCTGCCTCCCAAACCCTAACAACAGACGCATCAGACTATGCATGGGGGGCTCACTTAGCAGGGAAGTGAATTCAGGGCAAATGGAACCCAACTCAGATGTACCTGCATATCAACCAAAAAGAAATGTTAGCTGTACAGAATTCCCTGACAGCCTTCAAAGACCACATCCTTATAGGACAATTATTGGTAAAGACAGACAATACCACAGTTATGTGGTACATAAACAAGCAGGGGAGAGCCCACTCGTGCCCTCTCTGCAGACTAGCCATGGCTCTGTGGAACACAGCCTTGAGCTACCAAGTGCCGACTACAAGCTCAGTTCCTGCCGGGCAAGCTAAATTCACTGGCAGATGACCTAAACCGAAATCTCATGGACCCACATAAATGGAAACTGGAATCAAAAATATTCAACCTCTTGAGGAACAAATGGGGACTCCAGAGATAGACCTGTTTGCCTCCCCTCAGAACTACCAATTGGACAAATTAAGCAAAAGAACTCCCCACAGTCAAGCTTGGAAAAGTGGATGCCCTGTCCTTTACCTGGGAAAGCCTCTCGGTTTATGCCTTCCCCCTCTGCCTCTCCTCTTAAAGGTTCTGCTAAAGTTCAAACAGGACAAGCCAAGGACAACACTGATTGCACCAGATTGGCCACACCAGCATTGGTACCCCCTCTTGCGCAGTATGATACTGCTGGAGCCATAGCACCTGCCTCAGACACCTTCCCTACTGTCCCAGCAGGCGGGCCAAATTCTGCACTCTCAGCTTCAAACCCTGAACCTTGCAGTCTGGCTAATTCCTTGAGCTCTTCAATAGCATCCGTCAGTAAGCGGGTGCTAGATGTCATTCTGGAAACAAGGAGGCCTAGTACTAGAAAATCTTATACTGAAAAGTGGAAAAGATACTGTTCATGGAGCCAGACTCGGGGGATGGGCACAACGGTGCCCAGCTTACCTTATATTCTTCATTACTTAACAGAAATGCTCCACAAGGGCCTATCCTTCTCGTCAATTAAAATTCATGCCTCTGCCATTTCAGCACATTATAATACTGAACCATCCCTCTTCTCTCACCCCCTGCTAAAGCAATTCCTCAGGGTGGCCAAAAATTTAAGACCACCCCCCCCAAGTGAGCCCCTACTCCAGCCTGGGACCTTAACTTTGTATTGGCAAAGCTCACTCTCCCTCTATTTGAACCAGCTGCAACTGCAGAGCTGAAATTCCTTTCTTGGAAAACAGGCTTCCTTCTAGCCATCACTTCAGCAAGAAGAGTGTCTGAATTACAGGCCCTCATGGCAGTGGAGCCCTTCATTATCTTCCATGCGGACAGGGTTTCCCTCAGGACCAACCTTTCCTTTATGCCCAAGGTGGTGTCTAGTGTGGCCCTAAATCAGTCCATTCATTTGCCTACCTTTTTTCCGAATCCACAAAACAAAGGAGAACGAATACTGCACTCTTTGGACGTGCACAGACAACTTTGATTTTATTTGGACGGGACTAAGCCTTATAGAAAATTTGAACAGCTGCTAGTTGGCTTTGCTGCAGGGGCAGATGTGAAGGCCATTTCAAAGCAAACCATTTCTAAATGGATAGCCCATTGCATTAATTTCTGCTATAAGCACCATGGAAAACCTACCCCCACAGGGGATTAGATCACATTCCACCGGAGCTGCATCTACCTCTGCAGCCTTCCTCAGAGGAGTGCCTGCCAGGGGCATCCTAGCAGCTGCTACGTGGAGCTCTGTACATACCTTCACCAAGCATTACCACATGCCTTTTCTTTCTAAATCCAAAGCTGGTTTTGCCACTGCAGTCTTGCAGGACTTAATAGCTGGTCCTAATGCTCTCTGACTTCCTCCTCCTTTCCTTAGCTTTGGGAATCAACCCAAATGTAATGACTGCAACAGTGAAACATGAAGAACGTAGTATAGTTGTGTACACTTACCATAAATGTAAATGTTCGAGTGTATTCACTGTTGCAGTCCTGGTTACCCTCCCTCCAGCCCCCCCTGACTTCTCTTGGCTCTACCTTTCCTTCTTGTTTGGTGTATTTAAGCTTTCTGATGTATTTGCTTTTTGATGGAGGTGTAACACAACATATAATTGCTTCCCACTGTGGGGGCATCTGACATCTGGGGCAAGAAAAACTGATGTAATGGCATTGGCTGCATTGTTTTATACCCCTGACGACATGGAAGAAGAGACATCATCCGATGCAGGAATCCAAGACTCTGGTATTCAGGCCAGCTAAGGGCTACCTGCAGGCAGATAACCCAGATGTAATGACTGCAACAGTGAAACATGAAGAACATAGCACAGTTGTGCACAGGGGCAACATTTAGTTTTTTGTTCTTGAAAAAGTTTTAGTATTTTTATTTTTTATTTTTTATTTTACTGGACATTACCTGCTGGACTAGTCTGCCATCAACAAGAGAATTTAAGAGAGAAGGCAAGGGATAAAAGACTAGTAAATTAAGTAGACCTAAGGGGTGGACCATGGGAAACCAAATTGGAATATAGAGAGTTGTTTTGGCAAATAAAACTTAAAGTCAATGTTTTCCCAGGCCTTAATGGACATATAAACATAGCCCCTGTGTTAAAATTAAGGGAGGCTAAATTATAGCCAGCTATGTAAATAAGTGTATAATGCAAGCTGATTTGTAATAGTGGGATATTCTTTTCTATGTGCTTTTTATATTTTGACTTAACTCATTCACTCCAATGGAGCTCAGGAAGTTTGCACTGTAACTTCCAGTGGGTGGAGTCTAAGCCTTTTGACAGAATCAAATTAGACATCTCCAGCAGCTGGAGAGACCACAGAGGTACCTAACCAAGAGAATTACTGGCCTCTAACAGTTGCCCTATGCAGCACGATTGAAAAAGCTAAGACTGTTCTCTGTTGCATACCGCTTTCTCAGAGGTGATCTCTGTCTAACGTACAGAGCCATGTCCAACCCAAAATTGTTGAATATGCTCCATCTTAGCAAAACCAAATCTACTCGAGCTACATGCTCTAGGGATATAAACCTCAACGCAACAATGAATAGAACATGCTGGAGGGATAGATTCCCTTCGCAGAGACTTCCCTTACTATGGAACAGGGTCCCGATCTACATAAGATTGAGCCCCTCACTATGACTCTTCAAGAGGAACCTTGATGAGTGGATGGGTAACAGAAAGATGTTCATCGTGTTACCCTGCTGCAGTCATCACACTTGGGTTATCCTGTCATCAGGCGGTCCCGCAGTCAGCCGGATTTCCAAAGTCTTGGTCCGACGTCGGTTGCTGTCGCCTCATCCCTGACGTCAGTGCGCCACGGGTACATATATTGCAACTGACGCCATTTTCTCCAGTCTTTCTTGCCGCGCGGTGCCCGAAGCAGAAGCAGTTTGCAAGTGCCGGTTGGCCGACTCCTGAGATTTTCGAATTCGAGTTTCAGACCGAAGTCTTCTGTAAAGCTAAGTACCCCATTGGGGAAACTTTTCTTGCCTTAGACCGATGTCAGAAAAAGTTAACAATTGTATTTCTTGTGGGAAGCAAATACCTCATAAGGATTTTCATTCTTATTGTATACCCTGCCTAGGCCCTGATCACAACGTCACTTCTTGTCGCTTTTGTGCTAGATTTAATAAACGCACTATTAAAAGACGATTTGATTTCGCACAACACTTTTTTGGCAGAAATTTTAATTATAACATGCCGTCGGAGCTACCGACTACCGGCGTGCACAAAAAGCGCAGGGATAAGGATCGACAGCCCAGGCCTAAGCCTGATTCCAAGGCCTCGGTTGATCCGGTCACCGGCTCTCCGGTTATCTGTGAGGCTCTGATGCAGCCTCTGACTACCGCAGTTGTGGAACCCGAGACCGCTTTGGATATTTTGACGGAATGTACTAGGCCGACGCAGCCTTTTACTTCAGGCCCTACCGACGACTTACCTTCCAAGGATGCCGGTACTTCTGAAACACCTTCGCTTTCTGAAGGCGTTTTCAGACCGACGACTCTTACAGTCAAAGCGTTTTCAAAATCGAAGACTCCTTCCAAATTGAAAAAAGCTTCACTTCAGTCTCCTGTTCAAGGCCCTATGCCTAAGAAACAGATGCTTAAGATGCCTGAAGATCTGATTACTCTTATCAGGGGTTCCCAGCCTCCTCCTGACAAAAGGCCTAGACAAGAGGAAGAATCTGCTTCCTCTGACCAACTGTCTATTTCTTCGGATTCCTCTGAAGACCAAGACTATTCCTTCTCTCCTTATGAAGATTCTGATGCTGAGGACTCTATTCCCTCAGCTTCCCCTCCAGAAGATTACTCATTTGGGGAAACTTTACACACTATGAGGGAGCATTTTCACTGGGAAGGTCAGGATTACTCTGATTCCAAGAAAAGGCTCAGAGAGTTTCTTTTACTCCCCCAACACAGGCCTCTAGCCATCCCTCCTGTACTGGACATTGTGGATGATGTTTATTTAGAATCCAGTTTCAACCCTGACTCTCTGCCTCCTGCCCTGGCCAAGCCTGACAGATATTACAGAGTACCTGATTCCCATAAATTCCTTTACAAAAGCCCTGTAGCTGACCCAGAGACGATCTCCCAGGGTCCCAAGGGGGCTAAGGCTTCCATGGCTAAAAATCCAGTACCTTCTGAAAGGGATTCAAGAGCACTAGACAGATGGGGGAAAAAGGTTTACACCTCAGCCACTTTAGCTATGAGAGCTCTAAACTGTCAATTTCATATGCTTAAGTATCAGCAATTTCTGATCTCTCAGTTAAAACAAAAGATAACTACTCTTCCTCAACAATCTGAATTGAAAGAAGTACAGGATTTGTTGCACGCCACCGAGCAAATGGGCAAACATACCTTACAATGTAGGTTTGATTCCTTGGAGGCCTCCTGCAGAGCAGCGGTCACTGGATCAGTTATACGTAGGCATGCCTGGTTAAAGGAGCAGAGTCTGCCTGAACATGTTAAAGCAAAACTACTAGATGCTCCCTTGCAGCAGGATGTTCTTTTTGGTGTTAAAGCAGAAGAAGTTTTAAAGAAAATGGAGGATAAGGCAAAATCAATGCAGACAGTCAAAGATTTCCTACAGGTACAACCACCTCGCTTCAGCAGAAACTGGCCAACCAAAAATTGGTCCTTTCCAGCCACTGACAGGCCTCAGTGGGGCAAATACAGGCGCCCAAGGGGCAGAGGACAACCACAAGCTCAGTATAAACCTCACCAATGGATCACTCCAACCCAGAAGGGAGGAGAAGATAGGTCTCAAGCCACCAGAAGGCAAACTCAATGACTTGCACCTCAATTGGCCAAACAAAACTCTTTTGTCAGCCCCCCTGGGGGGAAAACTAGCATTATTTGTAGACAACTGGCACATGGTCACAAAGGACAAATGGGTCCTGGACATAATTTTACGAGGATACAGATTCCACTTCCACACCTTGCCAATAAAAAGAGGAATGCCAAACCTGCCACAAAATCAAAGGGCAGAGGCTCAAAAACAAATTACAGCTCTCATGGCCATGAGAGCCATTCAGAGGGTACCAACTCAAGAGCAAGGCCAAGGATTTTACTCAAGACTATTCCTAGTACCCAGGAAGGAAAATGCTTGGAGACCAATTCTGGACCTTTCAATTCTAAACACTTACTTACAAGTTCCCAAATTCAAGATGCTAACACTACAGCAGCTACTTCCCATGTTGGGCAAGGAAGCATGGCTGGTAACGTTGGACCTCAAGGAGGCATACCTGCATGTCCCTATCAGACAAAGTTGCAGAAGATACCTCCGTTTCATTGCAGGTTCAACCCATTATCAATTCTCTGCACTGCCCTTTGGCTTATCTACTGCGCCCAGAGTATTCACAAAATGCCTGGCACCAGTAATTGCATACTGCAGACAAAGAGGAATTCAAATATATCCACGACTGCCTCATACAAGCAGAAAGAAAAGACATTCTCATACAACATCTGGCTTTTGTGAAGCATCTGCTAAGTTGCCTGGGGTACACAGTAAACGAAAAGAAGTCAAAACTAGTACCCTCACAAAAAATGACATTCCTGGGTGCCAGCTTGGACACAACGGGCCCAGAAGGCTTATCTTACACCAGACAAGCAATTACAACTGACTCAATATTTCAAGACAGTGGCAACAAAGACCCAATTAACTGCAAGAAAAATTCTGCAGGCTTTGGGCTTCATGGCATCTTGCATTCTGATAATACCATTTGCAAAACTGCACATGAGGAATGGTACCTAAAAAGCGTATGGTCTTAACACAGCCACAGCTTGGACACAGTGATATTTCTCATTCCCTGCCTTCAACAGGAATTTCTCTGGTGGGCACAGGCATGTCACCTCAACAAGGGTCAGCCTTTCACCTTGCCCCAACCCAGGCAAACTATCACAACAGATGCTTCAGACTACGCCTGGGGGGCTCACATGGCAGGGAAATGTATTCAAGGCCTATGGACTGCAGAACAAAGAAAACTGCACATAAACCAAAAAGAGATGCTAGCTGTACAGAAAGTTCTGACAGCCTTCAAGGATCTACTACAGCCTGGACAGCTGGCAATAAAGATGGACAACACCACAGTAATGTGGTACATAAACAAACAAGGGGGCACACATTCCTACCCTCTTTGCAGGCAAGCAATGATCTTATGGAACACAGCTCTGACCTACCAAGTCCAGTTACAAGCTCACTTCCTGCCAGGACAGAAAAACACATTGGCAGACGACCTAAGCAGAAACATCAAAGATCCCCATGAGTGGAAGCTAGACCCACAAATATTTGCAATGATAACTCAAAGATGAGGCCTACCAAATATAGACCTGTTTGCCAGTCCTCAAAACTACCAGCTGACAAAATTTTGTACAAGGACATTCCACCAACAAGCATGGAAAGTGGATGCTCTCTCCTTCAGTTGGAAAAACCTGACAGCATATGCCTTTCCTCCACTACATCTTCTCACAAAGGTTCTTTTGAAGGTCAAAAAGGAGAAACCTGGAATGATTCTCATAGCCCCAGACTGGCCTTGCCAGCACTGGTACCCACTATTGAAGAATATGGCTCACAACCTACCATGGATATTGCCTGAAATACCTCATTTGCTCACACAGCAAGACAAGCAGATTCTACACAGCCAGATCAAAACCTTAAACCTGGCGGCATGGAAAATCAATTAAGTAGCCAACCAGCCCTTCTTTCTCAAGCAGTACTGGATGTTATTCTAGAAGCCAGGAGGCCAAGCACCAGGAAGGCTTACTCGGACAAATGGAAAAGGTTTTCTGCTTGGAACCAAGCTAAAGGCCTAGATACAACTCAGCCTCATATGCCTCACATTCTGCAGTATTTAGCTGAGATGTTGCATAAAGGACTTTCCTTCTCTATTAAAATCCATGCTTCAGCTATTTCAGCTCACTACGACACAAATCCACCTTTATTTTCAAATCCACTCCTAAGGCAGTTCCTCAGAGGGGCAAAAAACATTAGACCACCTAGAAGAGCTCCTACGCCTACATGGGACCTCAACTTTGTTCTGGAAAAACTAACATTGCCTCCCTTTGAACCAGCTTTTTCTGCACACCTTCAGTTCCTATCTTGGAAGACTGCCCTGCTCCTGGCAATAACTTCTGCTAGGAGAGTTTCAGAATTACAGGCACTCATGGCAGTGGAGCCTTTCCTCATTTTTCATCAAGACAGAGTTGCTCTACGAACCAATTCTTCCTTCATGCCTAAGGTGGTTTCCAGTGTAGCTTTAAATCAAAGCATCCATCTACCCACTTTCTTCCCCAATCCACAGAACAAAGGTGAGAGACTTCTACATTCCTTGGACATTCACAGGCAGCTTTGATATTATTTGGATAAAACTAAGGCTTTCAGAAAATCTGACCAGCTCTTTGTATCCTATGCTACAGCTTCTCAAGGGAAGGCCGTTTCCAAGCAAACCATTTCTAAATGGATAGGCCATTACATACGATTCTGCTATACCCATCATGGGAAACCAGTTCCTCCTAACATTAGGTCCCACTCTACCAGGGCAACAGCTACCTCTACAGCTTTTCTCAGGGTGGTTCCTACCAAGGAAATTTTAGAAGCTGCAACTTGGAGTTCTGTACACACCTTCACCAAACACTATCACTTACCTCTTTATTCTAAGTCCAGGGCAGGCTTCACCACTGCAGTTCTGCAAGGGCTCATTGCCTCTTTTAACCCTCTATAATGCCTCCACCCTACCTTAGCTTTGGGACTCAACCCAAGTGTGATGACTGCAGCAGGGTAACATGATGAACATAGTACAGTTTTGTACCTACCATAAATGTAGATGTTCGAGTGTTCACCCTGCTGCAGTCCAGGTTACCCTCCCTCCAACCCCTCTGATTTACTGGCTAAACCTCTGCTATGCCTTACTGATGTATTTGCTTATAGCTTAAGGGGTTTTGTGTCTGTACAGTGTTTTCACTTTTTGGTACTGATTTGGATCACCTTTTTGGGGGCACCTGACATCTGGGGCACGAAAAACTGAAGAAAATGGCGTCGGTTGCAATATATGTACCCCTGGCGCACTGACGTCAGGGATGAGGCGACAGCAACCAACGTCGGACCAAGACTTTGGAAATCCGGCCGACTGCGGGACCGCCTGACGACAGGATAACCCAAGGGTGATGACTGCAGCAGGGTGAACACTCGAACATCTACATTTATGGTAGGTACAAAACTGTACTTTCACACCGGGGATCAGACCAACAGTACTACTAGATAGGGGCCAAGAGTACTAGCTGCTAGTACAAGGGTCTAGGGAACTACTAAAGGGGCGATGAATACCGCACAATGTGGCTGGGCTAATATATGCCTTCGGGCAGATAGGTCAGTACCAACCTATGAACCTATGTCCTCACATTTCAAATAAATCTTCATATCTTTGTAACCATAGGGATTATGAAAGAAGTATAAATGGCAAACTCTTCAGCAGAAACAATTTTTACAGTGGTAGTATTCTTTAGATTCTAGATCATAAACTGAATTTTATAAGTCACAGTAAACACAGTAACTGTTACATTTTTAATATTTTGTAAACACTTTACAATATCTCAGCAACCATTCAAGTTACACACATACTGCCAGCAGCATTTTATTCATCTAGCTGAGAGTTTTCAAACGAGGCTATGGAGTTTTTGTCTGTGTTACCTGGTTGTTGAGATATTTAAAAAATGTGAAAATTCTATTTATATAAATTAATGTCATAAAAACAACAGTTAATATCTATTTGCCTGCACTAGACAGAGGTCAGATATTAATGCAGTTGAGCTTGCTGTTGTGTAAGCATTAAGATAAGTCTTTTAAAACCTTTTGCATAATATGGTTTTGGAATTATTGATGCAAGTATGAACAAGCAATATTTGACGCCGAGAGGAGTCAGTAGCTAACTGCAGGTGCACCTGTAGGCGTCACTCAGATGCAAGTTAAGTGACATTTTGTAGTTTGGTTGTTATATTTTAAATGCCCACTAGAGGGTGCAAAATGGCAGAACAGTGTTTTTTACATACAGCTTTTTAGTACTGAATTTAAATCATAAAATTGTAAATTTTAAGATGAACATTTTATATGTACTTAAAGTAGTTTAGCAATATTTATAACTAATTTAAAGGTTTATTAAGTGTTTTTGAGCAGTTTTTTTTTTTTATGAGAACAGTGTTTGATTGGTGATTGTATTTTTTATTTTTTATTTTATTTATTTATTTTATTTTATTTTTTTTGGCTGCTGGCGGGTCCATTTGGCTGGATACATGTCCATTGGAGCCAGAAAATTTCCAGCACTATACAATATACAAAAAAAAAAAAAAAAATAAAAGAAAAATAAATACTAAGATCAGAATTTTAAAAAAAACAAAAAAAAAGAAAGATAAAAAAAAAAAAAAAAGTTTACAATAAAAGTCATTATATATACATAAATTATACAAAAAGTACATCATCTCCAATCTCCAACAAAGAAGAAACAAAACTGAGGTGGGTAGAGAAGAAAAGAGTGGAGGGGAAACAGGGTAAGAGAAAATGGTTATGATTTTGATGTCACTATATAAAGTTGGGAATCCATTACTGAATTTTATCTGATGAAGTCTGCTGGACGAAAACGTATTTGTCGTGTTGTGTGTTAAAACAGATTAAAACTTGCTTTTTATACCAAAGGATTTGTTTTATGATGCTTTCTACAGTAGTGTCTATCATTCTGGAGCTTTTTGGTGACTGTTCAGACACTACTTGCTTCATTTTACTGGTTAATCTTTAAAGTCTGACAACTCCTTACACTCCCAGAAAATATGTTTCCAATTACGTCTTTCATCCCCATCACACCTCCAACATTTGCTGTCTGCCCAAGAAAAAAATTCTCTGGAGTCTGCTTGAATTATTAAAAATGCAAACGCATTTCCAAGCAAAAATCCGAAATCATCTAGCTTTTGTTGCATATTTTGGAGACATACAAATATCCCCATTGTTTCTTTAATTGTTTATCCAGTCTCTCTTCAAAATCCTTTCTAACCTCCCATGATTGATTCTTATAGCTATCATGCATTATTTTATATGCTCTACTAATTATTCCTGTTTGAACACAGCTTCTGCTCTACATTCTACTAAAAACTCTACCAGTGCTGGTCTTTCATTTAGGATCTCACTATTTCTTTTTCTTTGCCTATACCCTGATATTAATGTTTGATATGGAAGGCAGTCTCTCACCTGCAGTCCAAATAAATTCTTGGTATTTTCCCATTCTGTTACCTTTCCCTCTCTAGTTATTTTCTCCCAGTACCTTGGTTCCTTTGCTATTTTTTTCCAGTAAATTCCAGCCCCCTCTTGCATATTGTCTGTATCCCTAATTGCAGTCATCCCTATCAGCAGAATCTCCTTTCTCCGTTCCTTTGTTGGCTTAGTTCTTAGAATGCTTTCTGCTAATTAAGGAATATAATAATCTGTATGATTATTGTTATTCTCCTTAAAGATCTGCATCCAAAATCCCAGTCTCTTCTTGTTTCTTGAGTTTCCCTCTGTTTCATCATTATCCCTTTCTGCTTTGAATTATAGGTTTCTGCTTATGTTATGTATAGTAGCTTTAACTGTGTAGCAGTGAAATACCTCTTCATATTGGTAATTCAAATCCGCCTTGTTCTGTTGGGGGAATAAGTTTATCCCAATTGACTCTCTCCGTCTTTCCCTGAAAGATAAACTCCTTCAGCTCTTTACTAATTGCTATCCACAACTTCTTCATTGGTTGATAAAAATATGCCTGACTGTGTATAAGACTAAAGGGACTAAAACATTTTAACTGCTTGTATCTTGCTATCCATATCCACACAACCGAGCTTCCAGTTTCTCAGTTTTTGTATTATCTTTTGTTTAGTCTCTTCTCACTTGTCTTTTAGCTGCCAGATTGGAATACTTTTTAATCCATACTCTTAAGTACTTCATTTTATTATGTCCCCATTAATATGGATATTGCTGAACCAATTTGTGTGTGGGTACATAATTTACCACAATTGCCTTTGTTCTAGCTTCATTAATTCAGTATAAAATGATTATAAACTGTCTCAAAATGTTCCACAATGCTGAAATGTCCTTTTTTCCAGCTTTATCAGGTATAAAACAATATGATCTGCAAATAGCCTTTCTTGATTACCATACCAATTATAGCCTTGAATTTCCGGGTCCCTTATTTTCTTTGCAAATGGTTCTAAATATAATGCAAGTAACAAAGGGGAAACAGGAGAACCCTGCCTGGTTCCTCTGTTCAAATAGAAATTATCAGAGAGAAACCAGCCCACTTTAATTTTCACCTCTGACCCCTCATATATTCTCCGTATCAACCTTATAATTTTATCAGGGAATGCAATTGCTTCCGTTGCCCTGCTCATAAGCTACTCTGTCAAACACTTTCTCTGCATCAAGACCCTACCAACAACAGTGGTATTTTCTTACATTCTGCTTCCCTCTGGATAATCAGTGCTCATACCTCTTAACCTGGAAACATCAACAATCTTGACAAGGGCCATGAAGAATAGGTACAAATTTGTATGCTGATTAACATCTAATTTGCATAGAAAATTATGTAACCCTACCCACTCCAGTGGAATTGTGGGATACCAACTTTCGAACACAAACTGAAGAACAGACAACCAATATATGGCACCAGAGTCCCACTGAAGCCATTCCAATGTCCCATTACCTGGCTATTTCACCCCATTTACCATAACTACTAATGTGTGCATACTGATTTACTTCTACAATGATTATTTAGGTGTTATTTTTACATTTTGAGGCACATCAATGCACAAACACTAACAGGAATCTGATCAGCAAAGCAATACTGTCTCACAATGAAAATAGACTTGGCATTACAACTTCTCTACCCTTGAAACTCACATTAATTGAAAGAGCATTGAAACCTGCACCACATCCAAAGAAAATACATTTGGCCAGTGATGGATAAAGATTACCTTTGGGCTGTTTTCAAATCATTGGCCCCTTGCACACAAAACATGCATGTGTTCTTTTCTTTGATGCACCTTCCTGACTTTATTAAGTTATATTTGATCTTGTATAATAAAGCACACTTGTTAGACAGAGCACATTTTAAATTTATTGTTTGAATGAACATTTTTCCAGTAGGCTGTACTGTAGGCAGTGAAAGAAAATGCATGAACCAATAATTACAAGACTGCCCAATTCAGAACATTTCCATCATAAAAGTCTACTTCCACACCCAAACTATAAACAGAATGACAGTAGTGTAAGCCATAGGCATCTTGCACAACTTCTCGCACTTATTTTCAATTTCAGTTTTTTTTTTGAGGTGGGGCAAAAAGTCAAAAAACAGGGAAACATTTTAAACATTGTATAATTCTGGAAGGTTGCAAGAATCAAATGTGTTACCACCATGCATGTTACTAGCACGTCTTGAATCCAGAACACTGTACACTACAGTCAGTGCAACATACCACTATGCTAAATCAGCAGTTTAAACAATAGGAAGACTAAGCCAATAATGGGGGAATAGTAAATACAACGGACTAAGTTTTCACTCACCATAAAACTTGGACAAACAACAAAGCCAATAATGGGGTAATACATATTCTGTTGTCACCATAGCTCTTAACTCTTAGCACAAAAAATCTGGCAAAGCTGAGAAAATGATGGTGGCTAGGGACTTTAGGCTCTTTTTACCCTGTACCAATGGTACAGGGTTTGAGCCTAAATACCTCTAGCCACCAGGTGTATTACATTGGGGGCATTTTCACACACACACACACACACACACACACACACACACACACACACACACACACACACACACATCTCCAAGACTGCAGTGCCATTGAGAAAAGGGAATATTCTAAGAAATGGTAATCTTGGACTTGCTGTATATAAAGCTGCATATTACTAGGTAAAGCTCTTTTATACCTCTGTACTTCAAAACGTTCCAACATTTTTTGCTTTACTGTTGATATCTAATACAGACAGAGTTTAAAAGTATATTTTAAATCATGCACCTGAAATGCATCTCAGAGTTTACTAGGCATTCCACATTAAAACTCCAGTTATAAAATATTGGTTGCACTTTGGGAGTTATATCAGCCCTAACCACACTTTTTCTTATTTATCATAGCCCATCCAATCAGTTCTTAAAAGTCCATATGTGTTTTTATTGCCTTTTCCCTCAGCTGGGATAAACATTTTTCCCAGTCTCTTCAGCTCCATTTCTTTGTGGTGGCATCGAATTCAAACGCCGTCAAATAAATATAAGTTCATCGTCTCTAGTTAGTTTCTTCACAGACAGCAAAATCCTAGTTTTGGCAGCTCCACTGCCTGAGCTGGTGGCAGTTCAAGTGATTGTAAAAGATCCCACACCATTTATCTAAAAAAGAATAAGTCACCTTTCCCCATACTCTCTGACTAAATCTCCCTAGTTAGTATGAGGACCAGCTCAGGTTAATCCTGAAAAGAGGTTGTTGCCCTAGTGGGACTAACCCAGCTAACAAAATTATAACATAAATAAATAATACATCAGTGAACACAAGTAGTAACAGTCTCAATTTTGAGCTACAGATTTAAGGATAAAGAAAATATAATTAGGGAAAATAACCCAAATTATGGACACTTTTTAAATTATGGTACTGCTAGCTTAGAACTTCTGAAAACATTTTCTAATTTTAGGACAGATGGAGCAAAAATTGAGTACAATGTAGGAGCATTCCTGCAAGATCTCACCAATAGAGAGGAATAGCATTGATTACCTAATTCCATACGGCAGTAGATTAAACACGAACGGCAGCAAAGCCACAAAGCAACTCGGGCAGGCAGCAGATTTAACCATACGGCAGCATAGTCCCAGCAAGTCCCTGTCTCTCGCAGGCAACAGATTAAAAATGAACGGGAGCAAAGCAGGTTGATTTAAGTCCATCTCGCAAGCCTTTCTGTCCGAAATGGCCGCAAAGCAGCTTTTCAAATTCTCAGCAGCAGCAACTGCTTGCAGCCAGCCAGAAATGATGACTTGAGCTCAAGGAGTTCATTTCCGACTGGCTGGTAGTGCTGACAGAGCTGACATTGCGCACGTGATGATGTCAGCTCCAACAGCGTGAAAATTTAAAAAAGTAAAAAAACAAAAGCAAAGAAATCGGAAATGAAGGAGTGCCACTCGGGAATCGTGACACCCCTTTATTTGGACCCCAAAAATCGGTAAAAACAGAGTAATTCAGGACGGTTGGGAGGTCTTTCAGTGCTCTGTTAATGCTGTCAAATGTTTGCCTCCCCTCCAAAAAACTGCACTGATCCATATGTATCAGTTTTGGCTTCACTTTTGCCATTATTTTATCTGTTATGTCATAAACACTTTATAATTATGGTTTAGCTTTGAAATGGACCTGCATGATGCTGGATCTGATGATCTTTGTCCTCTTTAGGAATTACAGCTACCACCACTTTCTTCCAGGATATTGGTACTTCTCCTCTTAAAACACTGTTAAACAAACCCTTCCAGATTTGTATTAGTTTTTTTCCTCCAAGCTTCCAAACATCCAAAGGAATACCATCTATTACTGGGGACTTTCCTGTGGATTGATTATATTCACCTTTTTATCTCATCGTCCCCTGTCCTAACTGTTAGTAATTAAACCTCATCTACCTCTAACCTTGGCATATTTAATTATGTAAACATTTCCATTTGTACCTTTTCTTGATTTTTATATTTCTCTGCTTTGTACAGAATTTCCAAAATATTTCTGTTGCCTCAACATGATCTCTCGTTATCTTCCTTGTGAGTATTTGGCAAATTTGATGCCTGGGTGATCTCTAGTAAAGAGAGGGAGTCTTGCATGTCATCTCAGGAAGAGGACAGGGACCTGTCATTGCACTAGCTTCTTCCAAACCAAGCACTATGGTCAGCCACAGCATGAATTATGGCTTCTGGGATACGAGCCTGCAACTACCCTGTAGGTTCTGTTTTTCCCTGAGCCTAACAAATTGTATCTGAAGTATGACTTCCCAAGGCATCAAGAGGCCCACCTGGCAAAAGTTTACCTCTAGGGAGAACCAAGAAATTAGCAAGTGGAGGACCTGTGGTTGGGTGAGCAAGAAAGTTGGGATAAATAGAGGCTTCATGGAGTCAGGAGAAGTAATTAAAAAAATGTCAAAGCCTCCTTTCAAAACTATGTTTTCAACCTCCTTAAAGTTCTTGTCATAGAAATTGTTTTCCATGTTGCTGTTCAGGAAGATGTATCAAGTTTCTATCTTTCATGCATCTTTTTGACTTCTGGCTCTGGTTAACAAACAAACCATATCAAACTGGGTTGCTAGTTGTGTAGGGTTTTGTTGTGATTCTTTACACGAGTGAGGGATATTGTGTGGCAAGCAGTGCTGCATGTACAGTTTTCTTTCCCTTGGAGTTTCATTGGTACCAGTTAAGAAAAGTCATGTTTGTCTGCAGTTCATACTATTTGCATTTCTAAGGCAAGGAGTAGTTCTGAGTAATTCATCCTAGGTATGTTAGCTAGGACCTCCACCCAGGCTTTGAATTTATAGCTTGGTATTTAACCCACATATGAATTAAAATAATTATGACATATTGTAATAGTGCTGTGTGAGGTGATGTCCATAACATTAGATGACTTGTCATACTTGCTCTCATTTTCCAAATGTCCTCCTTCTGTTCACCCATTATTTATAAAATTAATTGTTCTCAACTGTTTTATGTTTAACTCTTGGTGTTAAACTGTTCATGTATTGTGTGGGTGATTGAGTGATGATGAGGACATTTTATATTCTTAGCTGCAGAGTGGATACAATTAAGGTTGAAGATGTCACTAGGGCAGAACAGGTATGTAGGTTACCAGGACTGTAGATTTAAGAGAATTTGACATTTCTTAGAAAGTTATGGCATAAAGGGCTGGAGAATGATGTCAGTTTTAGTTTTTATTAAGAAAAGGTTGGTTCAACAGACTAGAGTCTCTTGTTATGTTGGGTTATTTACCCTGTATGTAGGGGGCCATAATAACATGAAAGCTGGCATTCCTGACTAGTATAATACCTGCTTATGCTGCATTTAGATGCCAACTTTTTACTTGAGTTTTCTAACATCAACTTAGACCAAAACCCAGAACCATCAAGTTCAGAGGCAGATGTGCGACAAGCTGTGCTGCAGCGTCAACACCTGAACAATGGATGATGAAGAAAAATGTGTGCATTCTAAGTCCACATGGTATCATTCTGATCTCCTGAGATCCAGAAGCAGGATCATGTAAATGAGGGAAGAAGAGAGAAATTAAGTAATTTAAAAGAAATAGAAGGTTTAGTGAAAACAGATAGCTTAAAGGAAGAGTGGATAATAAAACAACTTATAAAAGATCAACGTTTAAGATATATATTGACCATATTTTGCATAATGATCAATTGTTTGCTGAGGAAGCAACAGAAACAGGATTTTCCTGTTTATAGAGTTGTTTTGGTAGTATTCGTAGAGAACAAACAAGGACTATAGAGAGGTCCATAGGTAAAAATGGTGAAGAAAAGGTTCTGGAAAGAGAAATCAACTGTGGAATGATCATTTAGATATGAAAATGTTCTATGCAGCATTAAATGAGCAGTGGAAGATATTTAAAGTTAAATTAAGAATGGATTAGGATAGGTGGAAGAAAAGAGAAAAAAAAACATATAGAAATAAGTATGTAAAATATGTAAAGAATGAAAAATGAAAGTGTGGCTACATTTGAAGACATTTGTTGTGAAAGGTCAGTAAATTGCTTCCAGTTCTGGAAAAACAAATAGTTTAAGCTGAGATGAAGATCTTAAAAAAGCATAAGAAAAAGTAGTGGAAACACAGGGAGATATTGAAGGGGTAGTAAATAGATAACTTCATGAGATATATAGAGGTAAGGGAATTGTGACAAAATGAAGTGGCGTATTAAACTATTAGAAGATAAAGATGAAACTTTAGAACAAGTCATTAAAGCAGAAGTAAAATCAATGTAGCAAGAAGTTGGTATCAGAAGTTTACCTGGTGAGGATCTTATAACTTAAGAATTCTGGAAGAGTTTAAATTATCAAAATTAATTTATCTAACAAAAAAATTATATGAGTGTTTTTTGTTTTAGGTAAACAACATAGTTACATTTTTATATGGGAAGGAAGACAAAACTGAATTTAAAAGTTAGAGGTCCTTTTCACTAAGTAGTACTGATCAGAAAACTTTAATTAATCTTGTGCAGTGACAGATGAGAAGTGGTTTAGATATCAGTTGATATAAAAGGAAGTTTATGGTTTCCACAAAGGAATGACTACTAAGAGACCATTAATGTTATTGAGGGAAGAAGTTAATAGTATAGACAAGGGAGACTTGAGGGTTGTGATGTAACAAAGTCATACAAGTTAGGTCATGAAAATCTATGAAGTGTTGTAAAACAATGTAAGTTTGGTTGAAAAGTAAGGTATTTTATTCATTCAGTGTGTACTAAGGGAGTGGCAGTAGTACTGATTAAATGAGTGGAAGGGCAGGAAGGTAAGGCTATAAAGTGGTAGTCCACTGAGTGCCTTATTGCTTAGGCTTGTTATTAAAGTGTAGATACTAAAACCAAAACCAACCAGTCCTGGATAAAGTGCCTCTTCAGACCAGTGATACGAATTCAGAGAACAACAAAAGAGGCTCACCACGGCTTGTTCCGAAATATTTAATATAAGCAAAACACAATAAAGTAGTAAGCACTTTCACGTTTTAAAAACGTTTCCTCAGACTTTAAGGTTAAAGTCTGAGGAAACGTTTTTAAAGCGTGAAAGCACTTACAACTTCATTCTGTGTTTTGCTTATCTTAAATATTTCGGAACAAGCCGTGGTGAACCTCTTTTGTTGTTCTCTGAATTTATTAAAGTGGACAAACAGTGATTTTGGCAAAGTAAAGAGGGAATTAAGTTGCCAATTTTAGGCATACAGATGACACAATAGTACTTGTTAAGAATGCAAAGTTAGTAAAACTCAAAATAGATTTGTTAAAGCACACTTGCACTGGGGATTTACAGTTAGATTTGGATAGATTTAAAGTTATTGGTGAGGCATATAAAACTAATAGGGTGTTTTAATAATCGTGAAATTAAACTTTTAAGGGTGAAATACTAGAACAGAGAGGAGAAAGGCAGTGAGTAAGAGGGAATTTTGGGAAAAAAAAAAAGAATTGAGAGTTTTGAAAAAGAATGTTATGACCAGAGATAAAATGAGTTATATGTAAAATTCAATATTGCTGGGACTTTGTTGTGTACATTGTAGGGATGTATGAACTTGCAAAAATCTTGAAGGCTGTTGTGTTAAGGACTTTTTCCCTGTATTGTTGGTATAGTTTTAATCCCATCTAAAAATGGAATTTTTATAATAAGACACAGAAAGGGAATTCAGGATTAATAAACTCAGTTACATTTTATGCTTCCTTGCATTGCATATTTTCTTGGATAGATTTTGTATAGAATATAAAGATATAAAAGATCAATAATCATTATATAAATAGAGTTAATACAGAATTTTTGTGTAGGCATAAGACGTAAAGATATGCTAGGGTATCTTTTATATGAATCTCTTAAGGCAACTCGTAAATGCTTTATCTGAGACATGAGTTCCCTCAAATTAACAGTTGGTATGATCCCAGTTATTCTTACTATGGGTAATATATAATTATTGACCATGGTATGGAGGAGGCCAATCTAACACCAAACAGGACAGGTAAATTCCAAGCACCAGAAGGGAACTTGGCTAGGTGTCAAATGACCAGCAAGAGCAACTAGACTAGTACTAGTCTGTGAACACAGGAAAATAAAATTACAAAAGTTTATTGTAAAGAATGGAATTATCAAAAGTAAAATAGTGGACTGGTCAAGTTATATTGTGAATGAAATTTAAGTATTTGATAGCAAAGGAGTTTGAAAAAGCTTTGCAACTGAGAAAAATAAGATGCTGGTAGTATATATTTAGATGCTGATTCAGTAGCAGTAAAGGAGAAAATAGAATACAATGTTAAGGAAGAAAGGATATGTTTGAGGAGTATTCATACTGAGGAGGATACTGTTAAGTCATGTTTTTAAAAAGTGAAAGAGATTTAGAGAAACTTGCAAGCAAATTAAAGACTGAAGGTAAAACAGCAATGTAAACCTTACTTATGTAAATAATGACAATGTATAAAAGAAAGAGAAGAGTTTGGTAAGAGCAATGTGGGCAGTGTGGAAAATAAGGCATGGTAGATGTGGGTATGCCCTATATAAGGCATAGGGTGTGAATGAAGCTGTTAAAGAAATAGTGTAATAAGTTGAATAAAGGGAAATTATGCTTTTAAAAACAAAAGTATGTTCTAACTTTGATTTAGAATATTTAGTTTGCATGTTTTTGCCTTTCTTTTTATATAACATTATTTTGAAGTAATGAAAATATAATGATATTTAATGATTCGTAATGTCATCTCTACTCTCTTTTTTGATAAGTGCTGAGATCTCTTATACCCAGCTAAACTACCATAACACAGACAAATAGGATCTCTGTTTAATGTTTCTTCTGAGTTTGTGGTATTTCATTAGCACCTTTGGAATTCCAAAGAGTTGCCCAAGTAATTGAAAGTTTGAAAGATGTCCTAAACATTGGTTGTGACCTGTTAATATTGGGTCAGACACAAGAACAACAACATGGGAGACTTACTACAGTTGCTAAATAGATAAACACTGCAATTTTAAGTTATATAAGAGTAAATGTAAAATAAGAGTGCCAGATGTAAAATAAATGAGTCATATTCTAAGGGCAAAGGGTCTGAAACCTGATGTGCAGAAGATTAGAGCATCTGTATAAATATCAAGGCCAGAAAATAAGTAGGGATTGAACAGGTTTGTAGTTTTTTTTCTTCAACATACCAGAGAGAGCGTATATGGTGTCAGAGAGAGAAATAAAGCCCTGACTACAGCCCAGTTGACCTTGGTATGAATAGCTGCAGAGGTGACTGATGAAGCAGCAAGGAGGATGGGTGTAGGCAGTAGTCATTATTTGGATCTGGCCAAAGATTTTGACACTATGCCCATTTGTTAGCATTGTTAATAAGCTGAATGCCTTAAAAGAAAATCCATAAATGGTGAGGTGGACAGCCACTTGGCTGAAAGATAAAATCCGTACAGTTAAGATGGCTGTTACCTCTAGTATGCTGATAACTAGTGGTGCAGTTCAGGGCTCAGAACTGGGACTCCTCCTTTTTGGTGTTTGCTTATGTGATCCCCAGACTGAGAATCAGGACCATTGTGAACTAAATGCAAAAAGTATAGTATTGTCACATGTGATAAATTAACTCTCCGTCAGTGCACAGCATAGCCAATACCAAACTCCAAAATGGTAATGTAATAAGGCTGTTAGACCCTGGGTCAAAAGAATCCCCTCTCTTTCCACCAACAGTGTAGCAAAATCCTTCTGTTTGGTACAACTGATATCTAAATGCATATCATTCAGGCCAAAATAAGTTATCCTTCTGTATGTATCCCTAATTATTACAGTTATTGGCACAATATCCTGTTTGGGATGTATGTTTCTAGACATATTAAACAAGTGGAAAGCCCCCAGAAGTCCACCAAGACGAATGTTGACCAAAATTCCCTGAGTTACCAGGGAAGGATTTAAGTGCTATCTTTTTACTCAGTTTCCTATAGGTTCTTGTGGGATTATCAGTTTCCTTGTCTACCGTGCCAATACGGACCCCTCCTCCTTGATCTCTTGTACCTTTGCAAGTCAGATAACTACACTAATAACAGAAGAATGGACTTAAATCTCCACCAACACAGAACTGAAGCACTCCGGAGAGGCAGATATATTGCCTAATACCCACCCCACCTCTGGAATAGACTGCCTCTGTAAGTTAGACAAAGTGACAGCCTAGTATCCTTCAGATTAATCACTAATGATTAGATGAATACCCATAAATTTACTCAAGGACTGACTCACTTTGCTGCTCTTCAGAAGGTACATTGGCAAGTTATAAATGGTCTTGTGTCTCAGTTGCCTTCTGTTTCATATGATCATATGGAGAGGAGATATAAACAGATAAATAGTTTTAAAATGCTGAAGAAAGTAGTTACAGATACCACACCTCATTCATCCAACATGTTGATAGCACTACTCTTATTTGTTCCACTGTCAGCTTTCTATTATTTCAACATATAATCTGAGTCTTTCACTTCCATTGAATCTCGGCTGAACAATGCATAGCTTCTTCTGAATCCCCCAAAATATAGCTACTTCTGCTCCTAAATTCTGCTTAACCAAATCACAATTTTACTTTTTCAATTACTTAATCCAGCAATACCACCATTGAGGTCATCCCATATATAGAATGGACTAGGAATGATAATTGATGACAACATCATATTCAGCCAAACAGGATGAACAACAAAGGAATCTCAAAACTAAAAAGGAAAGGACCAAAATGACTAAATGAGAGCTCTAACACATTAAATTAGCCCTTTTGTTCTTTTTACTATTACTAAAACTTTTTCCAGAATTAACTCACTCTCCTGTTACACACCTGGAATATACTAGAAATTGATCACATGACACCAACCAACCAATTAAGTAAGTAACATAATTAAATGCAAATTTTAGAAAGAAAACTGTTGGGTATAAGTGACGGAAGAGATTTCACTGTGTTAGGCACTTTTTGTTGCGGGCACTGTAAACAGTGCAAATTTATAGTAAATTCATCTTCTGTTGAGTTTAAACATCTGAAATGGGTTGTATGGGCCAGAGACAGGTACAGTTGTCAAATTAAATGTGTGGTCTATACAGCAAACTATGAGTCCTGTAACAGTTTGTATATAGGGAAGACTATCAGAACTTTAAGTAGAAGTATTTATGAGAATACATTAGCTATCAAGAAAAGGGATTCCAGCAATGCTTTGACCAGGCATGCTTTGACATGCTCAGAATTTAAGAAGTATTCCTTCTCATTATTGGAACAGATAGATGATAGTTTCTTATCAGGAGATTTTAGGAATTTATTAGAGTGACGTGAATCAGCTTGGCAGGTTAGATTACAGGCAGATCGTGCACTAGGAATTAATGAAGCTATTAATGTAAAATGTTTTTTACAGCTTCAAAAGGTTATTTAAAATTCATATGTTAAATGTTAAAGAATATTGGGGAACATTTATGTTTTTAAATATAGAAGTTTTTTAATTGATTAAATATGTTTTATTTATGTGTATATACATTTTATTTTGCATTTAATTAAGTTATTTACTTAATCGGTTGGTTGGTATCGTGATCAATTTCTATTATATTTAAGGTGTGTAATGGGAGAGTGAGTTGTTTCTGAAGAAGTTCTAGTAATATTAAAAAGAACAAAAGCACAAATTTGTTGTGCTGGAGCTCTCATTTGGTTGTTTTGGTCCTTTCCTTTTTAGTAACCTCAGATTCAACCTACATATGTAGCATTTAATTAAAAAAATCGTCAAAAACTGGATATCTTATAAAGAACCAGGAACTGCCTGTTTGATTACACTGAGAAGATTCTTGCCAATACCTGTCTTTTACCTTCCCTACTTTATGCCTCTTCTGTCTTAACAAACCTTCAGACCACACTAAAGACCAAACTTCAACAATGCTACAATAAATAAGCCAAATTTCTCACCCGCAAGCCACACAAAACTCATCACTGTATTGTGTTAAGCATCTTGGATGGTTAGAATTACCTCACCATTTCAACTACTACCAGTATGATAGCCCATAAGCCATGGCAATGCCCAGCGTTGAACAATCCTCCAGAATCATTCACAAGATCAGTGCACATGAATTATACATCATTCTTAAGTATTCAAAAAACACAACACAACTCTAAGCAGGTAATTGCCTCTACTCAAGCTTTATAGTCAAGCCTTTGAACTCTGTTCCCCTACCAGTAAAACAAACTTCCAACCTACCTTCATTGAAACAAGGCCTGAAGCAGTACTTGACAGACTCCTGGATATGTTCATGTTCATCTCAAGGATAAGTATGCTAGGTAATGATCACTCTGACTATAACTTATTGCTTTTACATGGAACACACATGCTCTGCCAGTACCAAGCACCTTAACTCATACTCCTGACTTGCATCATATATCCCACTGCCCATGTCTGATCTTTTTCAACAATTGTAACTACTTTTTATTTTAAACATCTTTGTTGAATTATCACTTGTGACATAGGCAAATTTACACTTATACAAAAATAATCAAACTGTATTAACAAATTAACATTAACAAACATTATATTTCACATATATTGCTATATGTCATATAACCTAAGCAACATTACATAAATTATTTAATTCCTGCCCCTTTTTAAAACAAGCAACATATTTATTAAGCCATTCCTTATGACATAAGCAATCATGCATTTATATAAATGAAAACAAACCACACTGACACAATCTTAGTTGCAAGCATTTTATGTCACAAACCATACTGACAGTCCCATTTGCAAACATTATACATCATTTTTAGTCAAATATTACGCAGCTCAATTAAATCCTGCCTTCTTGTAAACTTTATTCCTCCCCTGTATGTATTGTTCCCACAATCCAGATTTTTCCTATGTAGTTTTCTCCTACCCTTCATTTTCTAAAGATCTCAGTTCCAGTTGTTTTATCTCCATTACTATATTCACTACTTATAATTATAGTTGGTTAAATTTTGATTTCCATTTTCTAGTAATTGCTTTTTTGGCAGCCACAATAATTAGACACAGCAAGGCCTTACCATGTCTAGGCAATTATGATTCTGTCTCATTCATACCTCAGAAAAGTCAACTCCCTCGTCACGCTAATCTGCCCACCCAGCATCCCTGACAGTGCATCCTAAAGGGAATCCTTAAAATCTGCCAACCCACTGCACTCCCAGAATATATGCTCCCAAGTGCCTCTTTCTTCCCCTTCATACCGCCAGTATTTGCTGTCTACCTGAGGAAAAATTCTCTGAAGTCTGTATGGGGTATAAAAGTATCGATGTAAACATTTCCAAGCAAAAATCCTAAATCTTCTAGATTTGGTTGCATATTTGCGAGATGTGCATATATCCTCCCATTGTTTCTTTAGGAATTGCTTATCCACTCTCTCTTCCCAATACTTTCTAACCTCCTTGATTGATTCTTATAGTTATGCAATATTTTATATGCTTTAGTAATTTTCTTTTTTAATGGCAGCTTCTGTTCTAGATTCTACTAAAAACTCTACCATTGCGTGTCTTTCATTTAGGACCCCCCCTATTTCTTTTCCTATACTCCGAATAAATTCTCAGCCTCTTCCCATTCTATTACTTTTCCCTCATTAGTTATTTGCTGCCAATATCTTGGTTCCTTTGCCAGTTTTCTCCAATAAATTCTAACCCCCTCTTGCCTATTATCTATATTCCTAATTGCAGTCACCCATTTCAGCAGAATCTCCTTTCTCCATTCCCATGTTAGCTTAGGTCTTAGAATATTTTCTGCTACTTTGTGGATATAATATTCTCTATGGTTATTGTTATTCTCCTTAAAGGCATGCATCCAAATCCCAGTGTCTCCTTGTTTCTTCAGGTTTCCCCCATTTCAACATCATCCCGTTCCACTTTGAATTATAGTTTTCTGCTTGTGATATGTATAAGAGCCTTACCTGTGTAGCTCTGAAATACCCCCTTCAAATTGGGTAATCCCAATCCACCAGTTGTAACTACTTCACTTTCTTCTCAACAGTTTCTCTTCACTATCTCATTTTTCCTGTAGATTTAACATTTTACATACAGTTCTCTGTTATCCTTTCTTCTCTCCTTCTATGACACTTGCATTGTGACCAGTACTAGTGCTAATATAGTGTAGTCATTGGTGCTTGCTATCACATGTCCCGCTAGTCTGTGTAATATCCTACAGTATGTCTTACTACCGCCTGGTCTTGGAAGCAAAAGTTTTAATTACACATTTCTATGAAAAATGTTATAACACTGCTTATTCTAAATGTAATATACACGGAGTTTAATAATTGTCAAAACTTATTAGCTGTTCACTGTTAAGTTAGACTCGATCAACTTGTGCTCTACTGATGCATTTTCATGTATATAGTATTCAGTAGCCTTATTGTTTTGTCCATGCATGTCTGTTCTGTGCAAAGCAGTCATTTGCAATGTATTAAATACATTTTTTTTTTATCTGTATAGCTTTTCTCCTTAAACTTTCACTAAAAAGAAGCTTCTACCAAACTGGACTTTCCAAATAATCAAAAGATAAAATAAAACACGAGCGAGCCATTTTTTATATTTTTATGTGTTAGCTGGGTAAGCACACGAAACTGAAGACACTTCTAAGGGGCCGATATAGGACCATTGTCTGGTGCAATGATGTGTTCAAACTTGCACAGTAGACAAATGGAGTTTGAGGGAGCCAAACAATTGACTTTACAGGATAAAATTCATTAGCAGCTCATAGTCTTAATCACAACTGCCAGTTCGGTTGCTACTTTGAAATGTGCCATTTATGTTGCAAGTGTAAACCATTTTGAATGGCTTAGGAGATGAGATTCTTAGACCAGTTGCCTATGGTTCAAGAATTCCAGAATTACCCAACAAGATTTATGCTTGGTAAGAAAAGGAGTGTTAACATAAGTGCATGGATCCAAGAAATTTTGTGACTGTATCTGTGGTAAAGAACTTAAGGTAGAAACAGGTCATAAATCTCTTGTAAAGCATATTCCGAAACTCCTTCCACAGGACACCTTTGAGACTGCAGGGGATGTTGCTTAATGTATAGAAATATGATCTGAAAGTGACATACAAACCAGAGAAGGAACTACATTACACATTGATTGCAGATGTTTTGAGCAGAGCATATTTACCAAAGACATTTGAACAACTGCTAGAAGAATTAGAGATTCTGTCAGTAATACTACAGTTACCATTGACAGAAGAAAAAGTAAAATAATTTCAGTGATGTATGGATACTGACTTAGAATTGTAGCTAACAAAAGATGTTACAATAAAAGGACTTCCTTGTTGTCAGCATGTGCATATGGTATGTCAAGTTTCAAATGTGGCTGTGGGTGATCTTGCTTTTATTACCTCTGGATGCCTCAGTGGTATTCTTGAACAAGGAGAGAGTTGTTTGGCTCATAACCAAGTTGTCCTAAGGCCATATACATTTTATTTTAATTTGTTTCTTTAACTGGATAAGCCCACAGGGCACAACTACCCACTTTCAGGGGCATCCCAGGAGCACTGTCTGGCCAAATGGCTTCCTCAGTCACATGTAAGCAAATGGAAGTGGAAGGAATCGAACCTTGTATCACTGGCTACAGGAGGCAGCTCTTTAGCAGCTCAAAGCTATAATTCTCTGTGCTAACTGCCAAGCATTCATTTAGACAACAGTGACTTTGGTAAAGCTGCAGCTGGAAATGTGGTATATTGAGAAAAAATGATTAAAATTAAGACTACAGTAAAACAACTTTTAAATGGGAGACTCCTTCAAATGGCAAACATTAACACTAGAGGAAACAGCTGCAGGTGTGAGTGAGGAGATCAGAATGAGTGGCTTAAAGGTGACCTTCCCATTCTAAGCAGGAAACTGTTTTTTTAACTGGCTACAAAACACTGCTGGAAGGTGAAGAGGGGCTCTTAAATGTAGGCAAAACTGAGATAGGAAAGTCCAGCAAAAAAAATCTGTACCATATATGGGTCTGTGATAACATTCCCAAGAGCTATTTTGAAATCTTTGCAAGTTTGACACGGAGTGTGATATGCCAAAATATATATAAATTTCTGAACCTTCTTCAGATGATGGCTTGCTTCAGTTTGACTCTTGAATCACAGGAAATGTGGCTCCTGCCAGATGAACAAGGGGGTCATATGATGAAGGTGAAGTGTACAATTGAAGAAAACGCTCGATTTTTGGTTTAATAAAGTGCTGCAGTATATGGGTCTGTTCATTTTTTTTCTTTTGTAATGAGAGAAAAAGGCGTAATGCTGAGGGAGAGACAAAAATAACTGAAAAATATAGAGCAATTTGTGATCTGCTTAACTGGAAGTAGGCAGCATTGCAGAAAACTTGGGAAACATCTGCTTCCCATTGATCTTTGTAGATCAGTTTGTGCTGTATCTTTAAAAAGCATATGAGGCTGTGCGTGCATGTAAAAATTCAGACACGTGCAATTCCTAGTGGCATTTTGTAGAAGCAGCCAGAGAGTGAGCATGTATAATCACAGTAGTTAGTTTGTATATAACTTACTTAAGTCATAGTTAATAAGCCTCTATAGTAATGTGTTTGTATAGTATAAAGCTGCTTAAACAGACCCCACGAAGATTCATTTATTTGTGTACCAACACAAAAGCGACATGGTGTCAGAACCAGGATGGAATAGAGAAGAACATTTGGAGCCATGAGATGTAAAGACGACAGCAATGGTAAAATTGAGAGAAAACAGTACAAACACAACCAGAAAGAATTAAAGGTAATGAAAAATAATACAAATTATTTACTTGATGCGAAAAGAGGCAAGAAAGGGTATTACAAGGACACAAACTGTATTATCAGGCAAGCAGAAGGTACAAAAAAGTTTAACTAAAGAAAATGTTTAAGATAAAAGTGTTTCACAAGATGATTGACTTTAAAGTACAAAACGGGCATGTTTGAGGCAGAGTGAGTGTGTTTAAGGCAGAATTGGGCATGTTTAGTGTAAAAAGCACAAGAAAAGTATGTTGGGCATAAAAAGGGGTTAAACAAGCAAAAAGATAAGCCATAAGTGAAGAGAAAAGGGCACTGTAAGCAAAATAAAGCAAGGCGACTGCTTCTGTTTGGGCAAAGTGCTGTGTTTGAGCATAATGATAACTTCATATTGTAACAAAGACATAATTAAAGTTATTCAAAGTATTTCAGAGTATTTAAAAGTGCTTACAATGTGTGCTTATTACTGTGCATGTGTTTTAAAGAGTTTACTGTGTGCAAAGTGCAACTATTTCATGTAATTCAGTTAAAGCATAGTTATTTGAAGAGAAGTTCTTGTGCTGGGTATGTCTGTTCGCAAAGTGCCGCCATTACATAGTGCTTCTTGTACTGTAAAGAGTTGCCTAGCAAGGTACCGCCATTTTGGGGACATTTCAGTATACTGCATGTAGTCCTTGGCAAAGTGCAAATGCTTCGAAAGACATTGAATTTGGGCAACAGAAGCTTGATTTATTCACATTGTACAGTTGCTTGATATGTTCCTTGCACTGATAAAAGGTGTTTCTTACAAAAGATTACAAGAATATTGCAGTGCTCGTGAATGCTCAGTAGCATCGTAAAGTTCTTGAATGTTTCTTAAAGTGATGACTTTAACAAGTGATGACACATTATTTTGGCATTTTTGCCTTTACCAGTTGTCTTAGCATTCCTGCCTTTGTCAAGAAAGTTCCAAGCAATTACTTTAGCATTTCTGCCTTTACCAATTCCAAAAGAAAATGACTTTAGCATTTCTGCCTTTACCAATTTCGCAAGCGTAACGAGTGATGGTAAATGACTTTAACATTTCTACCTTTACCAATCAAAGATTTCATAAAGCATCAAAATGTCCAGGAAATTAGACCACAAAGCTCCATAAAGCATTGAAAAGTCCAAAAAATCTATTCCGTAAAGTTTCGTAAAGCTTTGATAGCCCCAGAAAGCTATTTCGCAAACTACAGTAAAGCATCAAGAAATCTAAAAGGTTGTTTCGCAAAGTATAGTAAAGTATCGAGAAATCTAAAAAGCTATTTTGCAAGGTACAGTAAAGCATCAAGAAATCTGAAAATCTGTTTTGTAAAGTGCAATAAAGTAGCGAAAACCCCGAGAATTTTATTCACAAGGTCCAATTATTTGAAAGTACTACGAGGTTGTTCATTCGCATAATTACAGTAAGCTTAAAGAAAGAAAGTATAAGTTCAGAGCACAAAAGCATTGAGCAAATTGTGTTTATGCCAGTTTCTTATGCACATGTGTCTGTATTCGTGCTTATTTGCAAGACCCTTTGCTGGTATGTATTAATATTAGTTTGTGTCTTTCGGCTTTTCTCGGTTAGGGGTCGCCACAGCGGAAACTCCGGTCCGCTAATGATTGGCAGTAGAGTTTCACATGCTGGCTTGTCGGGCCTTAAGCACAACCTTCAACGAAGAAACGCCCGTTCACGCATGTCGCCACACAGAAGACACACTAACTGAGAATCGAACGGGCAACGTCTGTGAGGCGACAACGCTACTGCAACACCACCACCGCAATAATATGACAGATGGATTTCAAAAACCTCAACCACTTGTGTTTGATCAGAATATTGCAGAGAACTGGAGAATATTTGAACAACAGTACAATATTTTCATGCAAGCAGCTTATGCAGATAGAGATGCACGTGCTAAGGCATTCATTTTGTTAAATCTGGTAGGATCTGAGGCCATAGAAAGAGAACATTCATTTGTATATGCACCAGCAGTGTATGAAGGTGAAGGTGCAGACTGCTATATTGTGGTGCAAGCTTAATCAAGGGAAGACCCCGAATGTTTGAAAGGTAAGTTCAGAGAAATGTGCAATCCTCAGATGAATGTTACATTAGAGAGGCATTTGTTTTAACAAGAAATCAGAAACCAGGGGAAACATTTGCAGCTTATATAATTGACTTGAGAAACGGAGCTAAAATGTGTCAATTTGGTGATTTGAAACATTAGCTGATAAGGAACAGACGTGTGTGGTATTAATAGTGCTGCAGTGAGAAAGATTTTACTTTGTGACAGTGATTTGACATTAAGCAAAGCAATAGAGATTTGTCAGATCCATGAGGTGACAGAAAGACATATGAATATGCTTGCGAGTGACAAAAGCATGGTGTCAGTGAGCTCAAGAGCAAACGTAGATAGTATGCAACATGTGGCAAACAGGAATAGGCCTAAGCAAGGGGCAGCCACATGGTTTCCAAAGAAAGTACAACGTTTTCCAGAAAGTTCCAGAAAAGTGCAAGCTCCACTGCCAGCTCAGTGTAACATAAATGCGAGTCAGCAAAACCCAAGCCTAGCTTTATTGTTAACTGTCGCAATTGTGGTGCAAATCATGAGTCTAAAAGAGAGAAGTGATTAGCATATGGTCAGCAATGCCACAAATGCAAAAACCTGAACGATTTACAAAAGTTTTGCAAATCAAGTAAACCTCACTCAGTTGTAAAGAAAGGTCACACAAAAAAGCAAGTTGATCGAGTAGAGCCAAAACAGTCAGCCTTCCATGTGAATGGTGTGTCAGTGCTTGGAGAAAGGACTGATGCAGTAAACTTAATGAGTGAAGTGTTTTGTTCAGTTCGGATCAATGGAAAATCCACAGATCTCAAAGTAGATGCTGGGTCAAAGTGTAATGTTATGTCAGTGGACACATTTGCAAAAGTGAGAAATAATGAACAACTCAGTGTAACCAGCAGTGCGAGACTTGTTGCATATGGAGATGAAGAAATTCAAACTGAAGGTTGAGTAATGATTTCATGTTATTTGGCTGAGAACTGTTACAGCTTATTCTATATAGTCCGACGACCAGTGCAATCTTTACTAGGTCTCAAAGATAGTTTGAGAATGAATCTGCTTTCTTTTGTTAAAGAAGTTCATCATGTGAGTGCAGTTCCAAGTTCCAGTTTTTCTGAAGCCATTTTCTCAGAGTATGCTGATGTTTTTGATGACAAATTGGGCAAACTTCCAGTTGTATATACTATGAAGTTAGCCCTCCGAGATCGCTCCAGTAGTCAGACCAGCAAGAAGAGTTCCAATAGCAATGCAAAATAAAGTTAAGGCTGAGTTGGACAAGATTGTGCAGCAAGGTGTGATTTGTCCAGTCACAGAACCAACTGAATGGGTGTCGTCCATGGTAGCCACTCACAATAAAGGCTCAGACAAAATCGAGTATGCATAGATTGTAGAGATTTGAACAAAGCATTAAAAAGATCATATCATCCAATACGCACAGTTGAAGTCGCAGCTCTAATACCGAATGATGCAAAGAGTTCATTTTGGCAAGTAATGCTTGATCACAAATCCTCATTTCTAAGTACTTTTGGTACTCTGTTTGGCAGATACAGATTCCTAAGGATGCCATTTGGAATAAATTCTGCAAGTGAAGTTTTTCAGCATGCAATGGAACAAATTTTTTCAAGTTATCCTTGTGCCACAATAGTAGACGATCTATTAGTTGGAGGCAGTGGCAATTCAGAGCATGACAGAAACCTCAAGAAAGTTCTAGGCAGAGCACGTGAAGTAAACTTAAAGCTCAAACCTTTGAAGTGCAAATTCCAACTTCCAGAAGTCACATACATAGGTCATTTGTTTACAAGTACAGGCTTAAGACCTGACCCAAACAAACAAACAGCTGTTCTAGCGATGTCAATACCAGACAATGTGCAGGGTTTACAGCGTTTTCTGGGCATGGTCATCTATGTAGGCAAATTTATACCAGACTTTAGTGAGCTTGACAGCACCTTTGAGAGAGCTAACTTGCAAAAATGTTGTATGGTCATAGTTGGATCATCATCAGAAGGCATTTGATAACCTTAAGCAGAAAATTGCCACCCCACCTACGTTAAGATACTATGATGTGAATAAACCATTTCTTTCCTGTGATACTTCAAAATTTGGTCTTGATGCAGTTATTCTTCAAGAGGGCAGACCAGTGGCCTATGCATCTAGGACACTAACTCAAACTGAGATGCATTATGCTCAAATTGAGAAAGAGCTTTTGGCGATAGTTTTTGCATGTTCCAATTTTCACTATTATATTTATGGTCGAGCTATCCAGATTGAAACTGATCATGTAACCTCTAGTTACCATTCTAAAGAAGCCTATGCATTCCACTCCAGCGACGTTACAAAGAATGATGCTCAAATTGCAAAAGTACAATTTCAAAATGGTCTACACTAAAGGTAAGTTGCTGTATTTGGCTGATAACTTATCCAAATCGCCTAGAAGTACAAGAGAACAGCTTGATGCTGAAACTTTTGACTTTGATGTTATGTCAGTGCATAATGTTTCCACTGCTAGACGATAGATCACACTACGACTGATCCAGTTTCACAAAAGCTTATTCACTACATCAGTGCCAGATGGTCGTCAAAGCAATCTAGTGCATCACATGAGGTGCAGTCGTATTTTCTTTACAGAGATGAATTGTTGATGGAAGATGGCATTATTTTCAAAGGTCCTAAAACTGTTGTTCTTGCTTCCTTACAGCAAGAATATATTCAGAGTTTGCATCAGGGTCGCCCAGGTTTATTGTCCACAAAGAAAAGGGCAAGAGAATTAGTATTTTGGCCTTCATTATTGAAAGACATTGATAGAGTTATTTTTTCTTGTTCAGTATGTAATAGTACCACACCGCATTTGCAAAGAGAACTGCTTCAGCTAAATCCAATTTTTGAGCTGCCTTGTTCTACTGTAGCAACTGATATCTTTGAGTGGAACAATCAACACTACTTGATTTTGGTAGACTCTCATTCAAATTGGTTTGAGATTGATCTGGTACCAAACCTAACCTTAACAGCTGTTATTACTAAGTTGAAACGTCATTTCTCAGTTCATGGTTGTCCACACAAACTTTATTCTGGCAGTGGTTCTGAATTCACTAGCCATTTGCTTCAGAAATTTGCAAGAGATTGGGACTTTGTACATGTCACTAGTAGTCATGAATATCCTCAATCCAATGGTCTAGGTACAAAGCAATTACTTGAAAAGTCAAAGCTTGACAATGCCAATGTATTCTTGAATTTACTTAATCTCAGAAACATACCTCGTGATGATATTCTTGGCTCACCTGCTCAAAGACTACTTTCCAGACAAACTAGAACTATGCTGCCTATTTCATCAGGTTTGTTGAAGCCTAAATCTAAGAACAGTAAAACCATCAAAGCTCAATTGTTTAAGAAACGAAATATCCAGAAATCTAGTTACTACAGATCGAACAGATTACTTCTTTCATTGAGGGAGGGAGAGACTGTGCAAATTCAGACAACAAAAGTTTTTGATTGAATAGTGCAGATTACAGGTATCTGTGCTGAGCCAAGATCCTGTTTGGTAAGCTCCAAGGGTGTAGAGTATACGAGGAATTGCAGACATCTTCTTCCTGTAACAGAATCATCATCATTGCAGTCACAACATTATATCTGTGATGCAAACTGTAAATCAAAGAATGTTGGACATTGTTTCCAGACCAGAATGTGTTCAAAAGTCTGATTCTGTTCCAGAAAGTAATTAGAACATTCCACAGATCAACCATTTTGCAGAGACTGTCCCAGTTGGTAAATCTAATTCCCAGTTTTATATCACATGGTATGGAGGAGTTTCTAAGCCTAGTGTGAAATACACAGCAACGTGGACTTGATTCTGTGTGTGTGTATATATATATATATATATATATATATATATATATGTGTGTGTGTGTTGGTGTATACTTAGTATTGTATAATGCATGTCTATAGATTATCTGTGATTTCTGCATGCTAATTAATCTCAAGACAAATTGCATGATCTATTTCTCAAAGAGGAAGGATATAGGTCAGCGTGTAACGTGTGTGTGCTATGTCTTTAAGAAGCATGTGAGGATGTGCATGCACATATAAATTCCAGACACGTGCAATCCCTAGTGCCATTTTGTAGAAGCAGCCCAGAGAGTGAGCATGTATGATTGCAGTAGTTAGTTTGTATACAAGTTACTTAAGTAATAAACCTCTATGGCGAAGTGTTTGTATAGAATAAAGCTGCCTAAACAGAATCCACGAAGGCTCATTTTTTTGTGTACCAACACAAAAGTGACAATCTTCATCTTACAAAGAAAAATAAATGCTGGTGACCAAAGCATGGTTCCATCCATTGCCTCTTCCCAGTTACACCCCTCAGGGGCAGATTTTAGAGTTTCAGGAATTCTCTTTTTTTGGCAGTTAGCACAGAGGATTAAGTCTCCCTCCTACAATCTGGTGTTTCATCTTCTAGTGCTATAAGGTTTGATTCTGTTAGCTTCCACTTGCCTAGTGTGTGTGGTTATAAGCAAGCTACTTAACCAGGCATTGCTCTTGGACAGTGTATGAAGTGAGTCCTTATGGATCACTAGACTACTGTATTTAACAAACACTTTTTGTATTTAACAAACACTTTTTTATTCCTTTTTTTATAGCTGGATCCTACCTCAGGAGTAGAATTATATAATTAATATAACACTTGTTACAAATAATAGTGCACTGGATTCCAAAACACCAATGACAGGCAGAGTGTAATTCCAGGCTATTTGTTGTTACAAAGAAGACAAAACATGGTGGTCTCTGCTAGAACCTGTATGATATGGACCTGCTTATTGTAACAGTAATTTCAGAACTATAACTTTATTTTATTTATTTGTTTTTTGACCAGGGAAGTATGCTGATCGACAAGTGACCTTTTCAGACATATCCCTAGTGCAGAGAACAAGACTTAATACAATTATCTTAGTAGAAATAGAAATCATTTCAAACAGTAACATACATTAAACAAAGTACCATTAGCTGTGATCATTAACAGTACATAAATGTGCAGAAAAAAGCACATTAAATAAAGGTATGAGAAATTAAGGGCAAATGTATAGTTACAAGTGGTCATTGAAGACTGCACTTAGGATACTGAGGTGGACCCTGGAAGCACCTTATCTACATACTGGGAGAAAGAAGATTTTGAGAGAGGTGAAGTGGCTCCTGGGACACAAGCAGCAAGAAGCTCCCTTTTGATGTAAGAATCTTAAGTTGGAAACAAAGTCTTTGACTGTTGTAAGAACCACTGCATCTCTGGCATGAGAACAAAGAAAGTATAAAGTTATAATTCTACTGAATAGGAGGAAGCCTTAAACACACTGCTCTCTTTCATGCAATGAAAGTCTTGTGTAACAATTCTAGTCATAGAGGATGCATGCCTTTGCATCCTAATAAGGCCTCTTTACCAAAAATATCGGAGATTCCACTTTCACTTAACATTTTGCAGCTGTCACATCTGTGGTCAGTCCACTTCTCCAAGAATATTTGAAAAATGTTTACCTCCGGTATCTGTGCTCCTGAAGTAGCAGCAAATAACTATGTTGCCCAGCATGGATCTACTTGTCTTACAGTAAAGAACTTTTGCAACAGCATGTGGCTACCATTAAATTATCTACTTCTATAAGGACCAACTTAAACCATTCACAGGCAGTGACCATGCTGGATCATGAAATATAATCAGTTCTCATGAAAGTGGTGACTCAGGAAAAGGTGCAGGAGATGCAAAACCTCATGAAGGAAGTCTCTTCATTTCCAGCAGTAATGCCAAGATAGTAACTCAGGGCTGTGGAGCACATGTCATCCTGCATTCTGGTGGATTCCCATGTAAAACTTTAGCAGGAAACCTCAGTGATGTTAAAGAATACGTTGGTCTGATTATATGTCAAAACATAGTGGAAAAAATAGTGTTGTTAAATTAAGAACCTAGCCACAAGAGATTTGTTATTGGAAGTTTCTTACTTATTATACCTATTATAACTGTGTAATCTTATGCTGCAGCACAGAACTGTATCAGAAAGCAAGTAACAACTTAAACTTTTATACACCATATGCTGTCTTACAAATGACAACCATTAGCGAAACACAGCTTAGTTCAACCAACGTGTTTCAAAGCTGCTAGGCACCTTTCTCTGCTATGTTTTTTTTTGTAATTGGTGATGCATAGGCACAACTAGAATGCCATAACTGAGCACACTGAACTCAGAGATGTAATTACCTGAAACAGCACCTTGGGTAATCCCCCATAATAGTGTCCCTCAACCCAAAGCAGAAAACGAAAAACAAAAGAAAAAAAAAAAAATAGAGAGAGAAGACAAAAAAAGGCTCTACTCCTCATAACTGTAGCAAACAAAATTAGTACACTAACTAGCTCCTTGGTACAGTTACAGAGCCAGACAGCCACTAACACACGCATTCATTCATTTAAACTACCAGACAGATGCAGTTGTTTAAATGTAGGAATGGTGATTCTGCTGATTGTGCCCCCTAACAGCTTTTGCCTGGGCAATCAGTCCCTTCCCCTCACCATAGCTATTGGAGTAATGGAACTGCATGATTCTCACTAGGCATGGCCAGAGTATGGTATAACACTTGCAAAAAAAAAAAAAAAAGTGTCATGATTGATTTAATTAAATTGAAATGAACATGGTAGGGTGACCCTTAGTTTTTTACACTTGATGAAAAAAAAAAAACAGTTAATTGATGAAGCTGTTTGGTAATAGAATACGTTTTTCAAGTACTCTTTCTGTTTCTAGTGTTTTTTTTTTTTTTTTGAAAGCAGCTAATGAAACCATTTCTTGAACAAAACTTAGCTGTAGTCAGAGACTCAATGAAAATGCATTTCTCTGTATACTGCACATCATGCACACTTTTATTATATGTGGTTTTCTTATCCATTTCACCCTTGTGTGCCTTACATTTCTTAGCCTGATTAGTTTTATGTAACATCCAGATACCGTGGAACCAGTCCTTCTCGTCCAAATAAATTTTTGTCTGCTCCCCGAGAAGGAGTTCCTCACTAAAGGCGTGGCTGTAGATGCCATGGTGGTGGCATCTGCTACACAACAGGGCGTGGCAGAGGCTTCAACGTCCGTCCATCCTCCTAATAAGGAGTCTAGGAGTATGGACAGGTACGGAAGCGCACCCTGACTTCAGCGGCCTTTACTTTAAGGTCTCTGAATTATTTGGCACATTTTACCAGGCTTCAGAGGGATCTGGTCAAGGAGTTGTCAGATTCCCTCGGTAACCTACCTGAGCAGCTAGCCCAGTCGGTTAGCTCTCAGTTGGCTATCCTTACGCCAATTTCTAACTCGTCCATGAGGCTCATTTCCTATGCGGTCAAGGGGCGGGTAGAGCGGCGGCACAGGCGTGGCTCTACGTAGACAAGCCTGGCTCCGCTTGTGTCAGTTGCGGAGGCCTTCAAGTCTTCCTTCACGACGCTCCCTTTGATGGGTCCTCATTGTTTGGACCCAAGGTTAAAAGACACCTTACCCGCTGTGAGCAAGAGGGAAAAACTTTATCTGCCGTAGGTGCCCGTTATTCCACTCGCTTCGCCTTACCCCAAGGCTAAAGGAGGGGGAAATGTGGTTCCGCAAATCTCAAGTTTTTCTCCCAACAGCAGGAAGATTCCCCTTCCAGAGGCAGAGGACGGGAAATTTTTCAGGAGACGCCGTCCCAGAGGCGGCAGAGGGCCCCGCAATTCTGGAGACCGCGAGTCCTTTCGTGGCTCTTCAGCCTCCCACACGTCATGAGGGATTGCTCGCTGTGCTGCTCGCAGCCAGTCGGGTGTCGCTTAAGCACCTAAAAGCCTGGGGAGTCAATCACTCAGGACAGATGGGTGCTTCGGATCATTGCCGGAGGTTACACCATCCCATTCACATACTCGCCCCACCGTCCAAAAGAATCCCGGACCCACCACCCAGTCAAAGGGAAATGGCAGCCGCAGAAGCTTTAAAGCTGCTAGAAAAAGGAGTCATCCAACCGTCCCCACAGACCAGATCGGATCAGGAAATTACTCCAGGTTCTTTTAGTGCCAAAAAGACAGGGGACCTGAGACATATATTGGATCTCTAGTGACTGAACCAATCCGTCACGAATTACAATTTCCGAGTGGTCACGTTACAATCCATTCTCCCATTGTTGGAGAAGGATGTTTGGATGGCTCCATAGACCTCAAGGATGCCTATTATCACATACAGATACATCAGGCGTCCAGGAGGTATCTGCGCTTCAGCCTGGGAGACAGTCATTACCAATTATGCGCTCTGCCCTTTGGTCTGACCACAGCCCCCAGGGTGTTCACGAAGTGTTTGGCAGTAGTGACGGCTCACCTGAGAAGTCTTGGATTCCAAGTGTTTCCCTATCTGGACGACTGGCTCCTGACTGCCACCACCAGGCATCTACTAATGGACAACCTCAAAGCCACCATCTCCTGGGTATTACCCTGGGGATTACATTCAATTGGTCAAAGTCTGTCTTGCTGCCCTCTCAACGCATAAGGTTCATAGGAGCAGAGATAGACTCAAGAGTGATGCTGCCTTTCTTCCTGCCAAAAGGATCCAAACTTTACAGGGCCAAGTTCAAGCTCTGATCTCGAGATCCAAAGCCCCAGCCAGGATGGTTCTACAAGTTTTAGGCTCAATGTCTGCCACGGTTCTTTTAGTTCCTCTGGCGAGATTGCACATGAGGATTCTTCAGTGGCTATTGTCAACTCAATGGTCCTTTCAGGATCTTCCTCTCAATCATCACATCATGATCACGGAAATATGCAAAAGGGACCGCTGGTGGCTTCAGACATCCAATTTGGATCAAGGAAAACCCTTTGTTCTTCCCTCTCCAGTGGTTACCCTGACGACAGATGCCTCCCAGATAGGGTGGGGGGGGCATTGTCTGGGCAGGCTAGTTCAGGGCTCCTGGCTTCCAGACGAAGCTCTCCTCCACATCAACGTGTTGGAGATGAGGGCTGTACTTCTATCCCTACAGGCCTTACACAAGTTTCTTCCTCAGGGCATCATCGCCATCCACACAGACAACATGTCGGTGGTCTGGTATCTGAACAAACAAGGAGGGACCAGATCGTACCCCCTATGCAGAGAGGCCATGAGAGTGTGGGAATGGGCTGTAGCTACCAACCGCTTCTTGGTAGCGACCCACATCCCGGGAAAGTCAAATATATTGGCAGACAAATTGAGCAGGACAATTCTCTCTCCTCACGAATGGTCTCTAAACCATACAGTAGCAGCTCAGGTTTTCAGGAGATGGGGGACGCCGTGCTGTGACCTATTTGCAACTCCACTAAACACCAAGTGCCAAAGGTTCTTCTCCTTGATCCCACATCACGGAGTACCAGCTATGGATGCTCTAGCACAACCTTGGCCAACAGGGCTACTTTATGCCTTTCCTCCAATTCCTCTTCTCCCCAAAGTTATTCAAAAAGCCTCTCAATTGGGGTCCTCGATGATTCTGATTGCCCCATTCTGGCCTCGTCCGGTATGGTTTCCTTACCTGAAGAAGCATGCGGTGGACGATCCGTGGACTTTAGACCTAATTCCGGACTTGCTAATCCATCAGTTGGGACATCGGCATCAGTCCCTTCAATCTTTGAAATTGACAGCTTGGCTCCTCCACTTCCGACTTTAGTTAGAAAGCACACATTAGACCCGGAAGTTGTTCACATTTTATCTTCGACCCACAAACCCACCACTAACAAATTGTACCTCAGTAAGTGGAAGAGGTTTGCTATCTGGGCTCAACTCAAGGGCTTAGACCCTATCTCTGCTCCTGTCCCAGAGGTTTTGAAATTCTTAACATCCTTGTTTAATCAAGGATCTTCTGTCTCAACTATTAAAGTCCAACTAGCGGCTATCTCTAAATTCCACGAATCCATGGATCCTCCTTTGATGAGCAACAGACTATGCAAAACTTTCATTAAAGGTGCGAACTTATTAAGACCCCCAATTTTCATCCTGCACCTCCGTGGGATCTTGATTTGGTGCTTCGCATTAACATCTTCCCTTTCGAACCGGCTGCTACATGTGAGTTAAAATATCTGTCTTGGAAAACTGCCTTCTTAGTTGCAATTACTTCTGCAAGAAGAGTTTCAGAACTTCAAGCCCTGTCTATTAAGCCACCGTACTTGATTTTCCACAAGGATAGAGTTTCACTTAGGCCAAATCCATCCTTTGTCCCAAAGGTCTGTTCTAGTTTCTGTCTCCAACAATCTCTAGAGCTACCAGTTTTCTTCCCAAAATTCTCCAATGAAGCAGAATACACTCTCCATAAATTGGATGTTCACAGGCAATTACGCTTCTATTTAGACAGGACTCAGCAACCCGTAAGTCAGACCAGTTGTTTGTGTCCTTCTCAGATAATAAATTGGGCCAAACCATCACAAAAGCTACTATCTCCAAATGGATCAGAGATTGTATAACTCAGGCTTATTCTTCTTCGAATAAGCAACTTACAACATCCATCAAAGCTCATTCTACCAGGGCTATGGCTACTTCTATAGCTTTTCATTCCAAGCTCGCTATATCGGAAATTTGTGCTGCTACTTGGTCCAATCCGCACACTTTCATTTCCCACTACAAATTGGATGTGGCATCTAGAGGACGAGCTTCATTTGGTTCCACGGTACTCAGGAGTGTTTTCCAGTGAGCCACCCAGGATTCAGGTGCTAGGGACGCTGTCCCATCAGTCAGAATGTAGGCGAGATAGGATCACATAACATCTTTTAGTTATGTACTCACCATAACTTCAGATGTTTGGGATCCATCTCTTCTATTCCTAAAACCCACCCTCCTTCCCCCTGCCTTGGAGATCAGAAGAGATTGAACGGTTTTGAGTTCTACTGTTTATCTTGTTTCATCTGACGATGTTATATAAGCAAGGCGTGCATGTGTGCATGTATGCGGACAAACTAGATCTGGGGGACTGGTAGTGGTGCATCCTGGGATATAGTAAGCTCAGCCAATAAGAGACTTCGCTCTTTGGCATAAGCGTGCCGAGTCGGAGCCGAGGGATCGGCTCCGAACCCATCAGTCAGAATGTAGGCGAGATGGATCCCAAACATCTGAAGTTATGGTGAGTACATAACTAAAAGTTTTATATCACATGGTATGGAGGAGTTTCTAAGCCTAGTGTGAAATACACAGCAACGTGGACTTGATTGTGTGTGTGTATATGTATATATATATATATATATATATATATATATGTGTGTGTGTGTGTGTGGGTGTATACTTAGTATTGTATAATGCATGTCTATAGATTATCTGTGATTTCTGCATGCTAATCAATCTCAAGACAAATTGCATGATCTATTTCTCAAAGAGGAAGGATATAGGTCAGCGTGTAATGTGTGTGTGCTATGTCTTTAAGAAGCATGTGAGGATGTGCATGCACATATAAATTCCAGACACGTGCAATCCCTAGTGCCATTTTGTAGAAGCAGCCCAGAGAGTGAGCATGTATGATTGCAGTAGTTTGTTTGTATACAAGTTACTTAAGTAATAAACCTCTATGGCGATGTGTTTGTATAGAATAAAGCTGCCTAAACAGAATCCACGAAGGCTCATTTTTTTGTGTACCAACACAAAAGTGACAATCTTCATCTTACAAAGAAAAATAAATGCTGGTGACCAAAGCATGGTTCCATCCATTGCCTCTTCCCAGTTACACCCCTCAGGGGCAGATTTTAGAGTTTCAGGAATTCTCTTTTTTTGGCAGTTAGCACAGAGGATTAAGTCTCCCTCCTACAATCTGGTGTTTCATCTTCTAGTGCTATAAGGTTTGATTCTGTTAGCTTCCACTTGCCTAGTGTGTGTGGTTATAAGCAAGCTACTTAACCAGGCATTGCTCTTGGACAGTGTATGAAGCAAGTCCTTATGGATCACTAGACTACTGTATTTAACAAACACTTTTTGTATTTAACAAACACTTTTTTATTCCTTTTTTTATAGCTGGATCCTACCTCAGGAGTAGAATTATATAATTAATATAACACTTGTTACAAATAATAGTGCACTGGATTCCAAAACACCAATGACAGGCAGAGTGTAATTCCAGGCTATTTGTTGTTACAAAGAAGACAAAACATGGTGGTCTCTGCTAGAACCTGTATGATATGGACCTGCTTATTGTAACAGTAATTTCAGAACTATAACTTTATTTTATTTATTTGTTTTTTGACCAGGGAAGTATGCTGATCGACAAGTGACCTTTTCAGACATATCCCTAGTACAGAGAACAAGACTTAATACAATTATCTTAGTAGAAATAGAAATCATTTCAAACAGTAACATACATTAAACAAAGTACCATTAGCTGTGATCATTAACAGTACATAAATGTGCAGAAAAAAAGCACATTAAATAAAGGTATGAGAAGGGCAAATGTATAGTTACAAGTGGTCATTGAAGACTGCACTTAGGATACTGAGGTGGACCCTGGAAGCACCTTATCTACATACTGGGAGAAAGAAGATTTTGAGAGAGGTGAAGCGGCTCCTGGGACACAAGCAGCAAGAAGCTCCCTTTTGATGTAAGAATCTTAAGTTGGAAACAAAGTCTTTGACTGTTATAAGAACCACTGCATCTCTGGCATGAGAACAAAGAAAGTATAAAGTTATAATTCTACTGAATAGGAGGAAGCCTTAAACACACTGCTCTCTTTCATGCAATGAAAGTCTTGTGTAACAATTCTAGTCATAGAGGATGCATGCCTTTGCATCCTAATAAGGCCTCTTTACCAAAAATATCGGAGATTCCACTTTCACTTAACATTTTGCAGCTGTCACATCTGTGGTCAGTCCACTTCTCCAAGAATATTTGAAAAATGTTTACCTCCGGTATCTGTGCTCCTGAAGTAGCAGCAAATAACTATGTTGCCCAGCATGGACATCTACTTGTCTTACAGTAAAGAACTTTTGCAACAGCATGTGGCTACCATTAAATTATCTACTTCTATAAGGACCAACTTAAACCATTCACAGGCAGTGACCATGCTGGATCATGAAATATAATCAGTTCTCATGAAAGTGGTGACTCAGGAAAAGGTGTAGGAGATGCAAAACCTCATGAAGGAAGTCTCTTCATTTCCAGCAGTAATGCCAAGATAGTAACTCAGGGCTGTGGAGCACATGTCATCCTGCATTCTGGTGGATTCCCATGTAAAACTTTAGCAGGAAACCTCAGTGATGTTAAAGAATATGTTGGTCTGATTATATGTCAAAACATAGTGGAAAAAATAGTGTTGTTAAATTAAGAACCTAGCCACAAGAGATTTGTTATAGGAAGTTTCTTACTTATTATACCTGTTATAACTGTATAATCTTATGCTGCAGCACAGAACTGTATCAGAAAGCAAGTAACAACTTAAACTTTTATACACCATATGCTGTCATACAAATGACAACCATTAGCGAAACACAGCTTAGTTCAACCAACATGTTTCAAAGCTGCTAGGCACCTTTCTCTGCTATGTTTTTTTTGTAATTGGTGATGCGTAGGCACAACTAGAATGCCATAACTGAGCACACTGAACTCAGAGATGTAATTACCTGAAACAGCACCTTGGGTAATCCCCCATAATAGTGTCCCTCAACCCAAAGCAGAAAACGAAAAACAAAAGAAAAAAAAAAAAAGAAAAAAATAGAGAGAGAAGACAAAAAAAGGCTCTACTCCTCTGAACTGTAGCAAACAAAATTAGTACACTAACTAGCTGCTTGGTACAGTTACAGAGCCAGACAGCCACTAACACACGCATTCATTCATTTAAACTACCAGACAGATGCAGTTGTTTAAATGTAGGAATGGTGATTCTGCTGATTGTGCCCCCTAACAGCTTTTGCCTGGGCAATCAGTCCCTTCCCCTCACCATAGCTATTGGAGTAATGGAACTGCATGATTCTCACTAGGCATGGCCAGAGTATGGTATAACACTTGCAAAAAAAAAAAAAAAAGTGTCATGATTGATTTAATTAAATTGAAATGAACATGGTAGGGTGACCCTTAGTTTTTTACACTTGATGAAAAAAAAAACAGTTAATTGATGAAGCTGTTTGGTAATAGAATACGTTTTTCAAGTACTCTTTCTGTTTCTAGTGTTTTTTTTTTTTTGAAAGCAGCTAATGAAACCATTTCTTGAACAAAACTTAGCTGTAGTCAGAGACTCAATGAAAATGCATTTCTCTGTATACTGCACATCATGCACACTTTTATTATATGTGGTTTTCTTATCCAGAACTTGATTATTAAAAACAATTCACCCTTTGTGTGCCTTAATGTTTAGCTTCCATTACCAGATGTTGCTGCAAATCATCACGCACTGTGCCACAGTATGATTATGATAATTAATTGCAAGTGCATAAAACAGCATTTCTTACTTCACAGGTATGCTACAGCACAATGTTACTTTGTATGGGTTAGGGTGCAGTAATAATATAGCAATAACCCACGCCTGGGTGTGGGTAATGCAGGATTTACCCACGGTTGGCGTGGTTTGGTCCCGAGGGTAAATCCCGCATTACCCACACCCAGAAGTGGGTTATTGCTATTATACTATGACATTATTTAAGAAAAGAAATAATTACTTTTCTTAAATAATGGCATTGTATAATGCCTCTTTGCTGCCCTTCCGCAGCTGTCTGGTATCCGCGGCAGTTCTGATGTACTGCGCATGCCTACACAGTACATCAGAGCTGTGGCCAAAAGCAACGGAGAAAGCAAGATCTCCGCTGCTTTTACTATTTGTTATGTTAAATGGGTTTACCATATGAGGCAGCTTTAAAATAAGCAACGGAGATGTCCGTTGCTTATTTTAAAGCTGTCTCGCCATGTTAAACCCATTTAACATAGTGAACAGTAAAAAGCAACGGAGATCTTGCTTTCAGTTGCTTTTTTAGTTTGTCTCGCCATGTTAAACCCATTTAACATAGCGAGACAGGTTTAAAAGCAACGGAGAAAGCAAGATCTCCGCTTTTTACACTGTGCTTTTTAACCTGTGTCGCTATGTTAAACTCTTTTAACATAGCGAGACAGTGACTTATACTAATGGAAAAAGTCCGGGCGACCGGACCTTTTTCCATTAGTATAAGTCGATTTACAATGTGCGCGCTGGCCATTCAGCGTGCAGGTTTTGGAATATTAATGGGGGGTCATGGTATAATTAACCATATTCTATGATATTTTAAGAGTTTCTCCAGTACTTAATTTATCTGCATGGAAAAGCATTTCAGATTAGGCTAAAATATTTTTCTAAGAGTCCTATCTTTTCATGTTTACCAGTGCTAAGGGATTATATACTCATGGGCATCACATTTGCTAATATTGTAGGTAGCAATGACATTAAATGATTTGGTGATGTTACGTTTTAAGTGAACCAGTTTTTAACTTGTACAAGCAGTACAATACTGTGTGTGTTTTTTTTTTTTATTGTCTAGTATGCATTGTCCAAAGAAAAAAGATGGTGTAAAAATGTAGTTCAACAGCACAAGGAGACACTGAACTTGGGGAAATGTATCTCACATTTGCAGATTAAACTAAACTTGAGTAAATATAAAGGAAGTGTTACGTATATTTTAGTCCTAGATAAGATAAAACTGCCTCTATGTGGGATGAATGTATGTTGCAGATATTTGTTATACATAATTTATATTGTCTTTGCAATTGTCTTTTCATAAAACAGTGCATCAGTTAACATTATTATTTTATATTTTAATACTAACTTCTTGAATGCAGATGTATTCCAATATTAAATCTTTGCTTGTTTTTCAATTTTGGTATAAAAGTATTTTTACACAGGTGAAGTGATAATTTTTATTGCTGGAAATGTGTGATTTTTAAGTTAGTCTCACACTTTGTAGTTTCTGTTGTTTATCTTACACTTTGTAGTTTCTGTTGTTTAAAGTTCTTTAATTAGCTGGCATGCCCTTTTATAGGTTTTATTAAAATAAACATTTTTTATTTACTTATTTGTTTGTATTTATTTATTTCTGTTTGTTGACCAGGACAGTCCAGTTGTGCAAAATGTCCATTTTCTTTGGAGTCCCAGGGAGAAAAGTTCCACACATACATAAAATGTATACGTACATATATGTATTTGAAAGTTAACAGAGGTAGCAAAAGTGGCACAAAGAATATATGCAAAATAATACTATTATTGTATGTACTAAATACATACATGTACAGGTGATGCAGGAGATGACAGAGGTACAGCAGTTCTATAAACACTGATGGTCTCAGAAAGTTATAGACATTTCTAGTAGTCAGGGTAAGTGGTTTTGTAAGTGATGTTATAAAACATAAAGTTATATAGTATAACTATGGGTTTTATAAAGTTGTCAAAATAGCAGGATGTGGTAAAGGATGGTTCAGAAAGGATAGAGGGAGTATACAAGATTATAAAGTGTAGTCAGGTAGGATATAGTTAGAATATGTTAGGATAACGTGAGAGGGAAAGGTGTAGTTTAATCTGGAGAGGGTGGATAGAGTGGGTAGGCTGGTGTAGGAGTGTACAGTTGAAGAGAGATAAATGGATGATATAAAAAGGTTATCTTACAGGTAAAAGTTTTAGTAGCAGTTAGTTTTCATCATGCATTTGTAGTGGAGTGGATTACCAGAAGTAATCTCCGTTAACGGCAAGGACAGTTCTAGTTTATACTTTTGATGCTCACAGAACGTGAAACTGCTCTTCACACTATGCTACGACTGGTCTTGATACACGAGTAGGGTGCATTTGAAAAGATCAGTGCATGTATTTGCATAGTCTGGTAATTGTCATAACCACTGCTACTGAGAGAGAATGGTATAGGTGCTGTCACTAGTAGACTGTTGAATAAACTGTTGTAGAGAACTGCCTTTTCATTGCAGAAGTCTGACATTAGCAATGACTGTTACAGTCTGGCTGTAATGCAGCTTAATGTCACCACAGGGTGTAACAGAAACTAATGTGAATATTGCATCCACACAGAAGGGATAGTGTGTGGATGAAAACTGCTGTACAACAGCATTATAATTTACAGTAACGGTCTCTCCACAGTCATTGTGAAACTTGGTGAGATTGTTCATTTAAAACAGTGTTCTGTTGAAGTGTGTTACCCTTTAAAAGTTCAACTATTGTGGAATGTGCTGCCATCAGCATTTTCCTAAAATTTATATTGTCTTAAACAGTATAGATATTTCAAGGTACGATGGTTAGTGTATAGTATTCTCAGTTGACTGTTACTGCGGTTCATTTCTTTATGTTAAGGTAAGCACAGATAGGTCTACTCTGCCTGTGAGCTTTACTGGTGAGAGAGAAACTTGAGTCTGGTGTCTAAAAGGATGTTCTGGAGTTCGAGGCCTTTCTTGTTCTGTGACTTGATGTCTTTTAGTATTATCTCTGTGCAAATAACCAGTGCCATCATTTATGATTATGTGATCTGTGTTGCATTATTTTGACAGTAAAGTAACAACATTTAGTTCTCATGTCATTAATAACAGGCTTTGTTTTCCTTAGTTGTTACACATGTTGTGCATGCAATTCCTGTAATTCCTCCCCCAAAAAATATTTTACTGTTATCGAAATTATTGAGTTGTGATATTTTTCTAAGTTATACGTCGCTGTTTAACAGGCAAAGTATGAAGAAATAGAAGGAAAATTAGCAGTTAGGGCCATGCAAGAAAATGTAGTGTGTGTTGAAGTTGAACATATTACTGAGAAATAGCAGAAAAAATGATACATAGATTGTTTAAAACTGCACTCTGTGTGGTATTTAGAGGAATGAGATGGGCAGAGCTCTACTGAAAATGTAGTCTCTTATAACATTATCTTTATAAATTGTATGCGTCCCACCCCAGCCTTTCTTCTGTCCTTATTTGTGCATTTGAACTGCTACTGTTCTCTCTCTCTCTACTTTGAGAGCGTCCATGTAGTGAAGGTCCACTGCTTCTGTTAGTACTGCTTTTTTAATCTGAAAGACTTAATTTTCCCTAACATTTAGATTCTTCCACATGGTCAGTGTTCCAGCCCGATATTATTATCAGTGCAAGTGAAGGTAAGACCACAGGGTATAATAGAAACTTATTTGAGTATTTCATCCATTATAATTTTATATGAAGTGTATTTCTTTATCCTATAGGTGACCGTGTTGAAACATGTAAACCAGAAAATGTAACTGGTGCACTTTTACATTTTTACAATTGGTATTTAAAATTGCATTTTTGTGTCCAGGATGATTATTCTAAAACTGTAAATAAGCATTGAATTCTTAAACAGCTGTTTAATATGTGGCCCTTTTTAGGTGTTGTATGTAGAGAAGGGCTTATTACCTTGGTAGCCACCAATGAAAACAGAAAGGAAGACAGATTTATTAGTTAACAAATGTGGACACCATGCATAATGAAGAGACTTAATGGTCTCAAAATCCTGCACTCCAACTTTGCTTAAATGTCATTTGATATCCAAACTTTTTGCAGTGTGTAACTTCATCTGATCGTTAGGAAAACTTGAGTACTGCTGTATAGTACAGAAATCTGGGCAGTGAAGGCAGAACACTTGAAGTTAAGAAGTGATGCGTCTGGGACAGGTGGTGGGATACACTCTGTATGAAAGACAAAGAAATGATGATATGAGAGATGAAGATAAAGTAGTTCATAATTGCGGAGAAGGCAAGGAGAACAGGTTATGGTGGTTCAGGCACAAGTGCAGGAAAGCAGAAGATGATTTAGTGAAGAAACTTTGGGAGAGACAGGAATAGGGCAAGAGGAAACAAAAATGTCCAACAAAGGGAAGGATAAATTGCTTGAGAGAAAGACTTGTGACAGTCAGGCATCTCTGTTAAAGAAGGCAGGAGAGTAACACTGAATTGAGAGAAGTGGCAACAGTTGATACAACACCCTGACCCCATATAAAAATGGGGGGAAATGGGGTTGATGATGATAGTATTAAAAAATCTAGAGTGTATTCTATAAATTACATTTAATATGATAACAAAATGTTTTCATCTTTTTATTCTGCTGTACTGAATGCATTGTAATTGCTGAGAATATACTTTTTGTTGTTTGACAGTAGAATAAGAACCTGCTACCTGTACAACAGCAATAGAGTAATATTTCAAAGAATACTTGAACTGATACTGAATGAAAAATATGTGAGGTATCAAACTGGCTGTAGTATATATCTTAATGTAGTTAGTTTGTAGAATAGAAAAAAAAATCCTTCTCCATTAGAATGTATGAAGCATGATGGTCAGGCAGAGAGGATTACTAATGCATTGCAGTAACATCATCATCTTAACTGCTGTTTGTCTGCCAAGTGTACAGCTGTTCAGATGGCAAGAGGTAATGAAGTGACTGGCTTTTTCCCTTACCCAAGTAATACTGAGTGTGCAGACCAGCACATGTATGTGTGTGTATATATATATATCATGATATTTTTGAGAGTGAATCTGAATATAGTTTTATTAAAACTATAACCCAGTAAAAATTAACTTTGACCATCTGAAGGTCATCTCTCTGTCAGGTTATTGCATCAGTTGCTGTCAGTAAAAACTTTATTTTAATGAATGCATTTCCAAGGCTAATTCTCAAGGATTGTTATTTTACTTACAGCTTTCTTCCATTAAATTATGTGGGATTACTGGAAATGGATTTTGATGATGCCAGTGCCACACATCTTCAGTTCCCATTACCGCCTGAAATAAACCAGATTTTAATTCATTATTAGCCTACAGTACCCCCCTCCCCTCCACGCACACACTCAAGATTTGCTGTAGGGTTTACTTTGATGTCTACAGTTATTTATTTATTTATTTATTTATTTATTGCATCTCATCCTTAGGAAAGTTGCTTAAGGTAAATATGTTGATTTGCATTTTCAAGCCTGCCATTGCCTCATTGTTCTAGCTTTAGTACTTCTCTCACGCATTAATTCCTGTAATATACTTTGACTGGTATTTAATTTCAGAAAAAAGGGATATTGGGTTTTAGTAAGTAAACCTGTGTCACTGATGCAACTTTGTTTGTGCTTGCCCTTCCGCATTCTGTTGTGATAACGATTTATTTTGCTGTTTCCATTCCTTCTCTTTACTTTGTTTCACTTCACTTCTGTGTCTCACTCTTCACCTTGTGTTGGTGTAGATCTTGATGCATTCATTGGCCTTACAGTACAGTGTCACAGTGCATTAAGGAAAACAACAAAGTGAAATGTATCCATTCATGTGTTTTCTCTTTTCTTTTGCTCATTTGCTCATACAGCGATAGCAGATTTTAAGACCAGTATTTTTTCATATAACTTCACATTCTGCAGTAGGACACCATGCAGGTGAAAGCCTTCTGATTTCTTCACTTATTACATTTGTCAGCACTAATTTGAGAGATCAGTAAAAATCTGTCAGTCCGCAAAATTTGAGTACCTTTCTTTATCAACCTTGAAACTTCCTGAAAATGGTGATCTGTAACATCCAAAACCCCTTAACATCCGATTCATGTCAGATTTCTTCCCTGGTGGTGTCCCTTATCTTTCTCATTTAATATGATAGGTTCCTTAGTCCTATTGCTTCAACCCTGCTGTTCATCAACGTTTTGGGGTGGTGCCATTCTACTGAATATATCGTCCACAGGAAGACTGACTATTAACCATTAAGACAGCCAGCTTCTCTTCTCCTCTTGCTGCCAAAGATAGAAAGGATTTTTTTTTCAATATTCCTAAATGTCCAGTTTCTGACCACAAAATAACCAAAACTAATCCATCATATTAGGACAATGAATGTTTTTTCTGCCTGACTTATCCCATCTGTGACCTATAGGTCACTTTGAGATGAGTGGAAGATGAAGTGGAGAAGATAGTAGTCTGAGGCGCAGCAGTATGCTGCAGGAGCCTCAGTGGTACTTCCCATTAAGTCTGAATGTGCAATATGCAGACTCCAGCATGCATGGTAAAAATCTTCAGCTTAGGCCGGGGAATCTCTGTTATTATAGCTTATTCCTCTCCATTTCCACCCTCCTGCCTCATTTATGGAAACCTGGGGCATGGTGCTTCATTTCTCCTAATGTGAACTGCTATTTGATTAACTTGATTGAGTGGCAGACATGAGTTACCACTGAAAACTTACTGTAGTTATGAATACAGGCTTGCTTTGTACAGCCAGTGAAATGCAGTACATTGTCTTGTGACCAAACATTTGTTTGCAGTTCTGCTTTACTTTATAGTACAGCCGGTGAAACATAGCAGGTAGTTCTCCTAGATTAAGATTTGTACTACATAGAAGCAAAAAAATTGCATTTTGAGTGATGTGTGTATGACCGTAGCTGTGTAGGTGGTGTTCAGTTAACCTGGGATATAATGCACATTAAGGAATACTTTGGGTTGGAGTATCTGGATCTGCATTATACTTGTCCTTTGTGTGTCACCATAAGAACATGGAAAAAAGAAGTCAGTAGCGAGTGCCTTCTACAGAACAGTGAAATGGTACGTGTTCTTCACGAGACCATTGATCATATTCAGAAGAAAGATGTCTATGATTTGCAGTTCTAAGGCAGTAGAAGTGTTTGGGTAGGCAGCATTTCTCCATTCTTTATGAATCTTCAGATGAACTGTTAGTTAGGTGGAGGGGAGGATGATTTCACAAAGCTGAGTAATTGATTTTATCCAGTATGTGAATGAGTCAATTTTTAGTTTCATGCTGATGAGCTGCTATTTACACAAGACTAGCTTCTACTAAACTTCTGTAGGGATATAAATTTGGTAAATGTTTGAGAGTAGACCTCATCTTCTAGGGCTTTAGGGATCCTGTGCACAGGAGGCATAGTTTATTTCACTGTAAAGTGACATTTTCAGACAATGCCCCCCACCCAAAAAAAAGTAATGCATGTTGAGGTTAATTGTAGCAATTCTATAAGATTTATTAGACTGAGTTGTGTGGACTTTTATTCTTTGGCTTTTTCTAAATACTATTTGGTACATTTGTGTATTCTTTCATTTTTCCTTTTCCTAACTGTTGTTTTTGTAGAGATGAATGCTTATTCTGTTTGTTTTATGTAGTTCTTGCATTTTCATTTGGACACATTATATTTATAGATTCTTAGATTTATACTAGACTAACAACCCAGGGAGCCAGATTTATACTAGACTAACAACCCAGGGAGCCTTTCTAAGCCTAACCAAGTTTTTCCAAAAGAATAATGTCCTGTATCTAAATAGTATATTTAGGGCCAGGCATTTATAAAATATCTCTGTCCATAAGAGACATGGGTTCCAGGCCCAGTTAAGTTTCCTATTCCCCATCCACTGGTCTGTCTAGGTTGTGCTTAAATTGGGTAATAGATGAACTCAGCTTTACATGGATGGGGAAGCCAGTTCCACTGGGCGGGCAGTCTCTGGGACACCAGTCTTTGTCTTCAGTGTGTTCTCTTTAAGTCGCAGACAAAATTCAGATCCCTAGACCTTATATTTCTGGTACTGTTTGACTTACAAATATGGGGGAAATTCATAACTGTGGGGGGGTTGCAGATGGTTTGTAAGTCAAGAATAGATCACCTTTCAACAAGCTATATGAGACTGAGTAGAGGAGAAGGGCTTTAAGGCATTATGTGTAAGGCAAGTTTGTCATGCTTTGTATTCTTTTTGTAAGGAATGTCTGATTTCACTCTAGTTGCTGCATATTCCTGGTCAGGTACATACCGAAGGGAGCATTGTACTCTGGTCTGATAAAGTGGGATAATGACTGTTTGGACCTAGATGCCATGCCTTTACTTGTATGCTGTGCAATATAAAAATAATTCCTCACTACTGTAGCCACATGGTGGTCGAAGGTAAGGCTGTTATCTATGTGCATACCCAGATCCCTGACCACTGAGTCAACTTTAGGGGCATATTATCAACGTGGTAATTAGCTGGGATGGTTGACTTCCCAAAGGGTATAGTTATGCACTTCTTATCATTGAATCTGAAACCATTGCTTTGGCATCATTTGTTAGTCAGAGGTGGGCCTTCTTGACGAATGCTAGTGTCTTGCAGAAGGATCGATGGATAACCCCTAGCTTGCAATCATCAGCAAACTTAATTAGCTGTAAACCTTCAGCATTCACTTCCATTTCAAAGAAATAGATGCCAAAAAGGAGTTGGCCCAGTACTGAGCTCTGGAGAACTCTGTTTATGACTGATCTCTTGGTGGAGCTGACCTCACGTATTTTGACCTCCTGGGTTCTATCAGTGAGCCATTTGACTATCCAGTGGGTGATAAAAGTGTTTATATCTAAATTGGAGAGCTTGTCTATAATGCCCAAGTGGGGTATTGTGTCTGAAGCCATGGCCAGGTTGTGCACAGTCTTACTTTCATCCAGTCCTTCGGAGAATTTCTCAAAAAAGTCCACCAAATTTGCTAGGCATGACATTCATTTAACAAAACCGAACTTTGATGAGTCCAAAGATTGCAAGTTACTTATGTCCTCATTTATCATGTCCATGATTATTCTTTCCATGGCCTTACATATGAGGCTGATCAGACTTATGGGCCTTTCATTACCCAGATCAGTGATTGGAACGCCTTTGGGCAGGAGAATGATTTTAGCCGTCTTCCATTCCTTGAACTCAAAACCTGACTTTTAGGCTTTAGTTGAAAAGTGATTCAAGTGGATCAGAGAGGTCACATTTCTTGCTATTTATTTAACATCCTGAGATGTTATCTGGGCCTATCGATGCAGTGTTTTTGGCCTTGGAAAGTGCATTGATGACCTCTTCCCTAGTAATGGTTGGGGGATTGTGGTATACGGTATTCTCTTTGGACTATCGGGAGGGTGACATGGTGGGGGGGATTTGAGCCTAACCTGTCAGCCAAAAGGCTGGCAATGGCCACCACTTCAATGTGGGTAATGCCATTTACAGTAAGAGTTGCACATTGCTGCATATTTCTCCTGAGGTTACAGACACAGCTGTCTTTGACTGTTCATTGACAGGGAAGATATTTTTTCTTCAAATTTAGCTTTTGAAGAATTAATTAACCCTCTTAGCTTGTTTAGATTGATCAGGGGCTTTTAGTATGGGCTTTGTTTCTCCTTCACTTAGCCAAGAATTTTGTTTAACCTTTTGATCTTGTGATTCCACCAGGGTGGCTTGTCTTTTGAGTTTGTCTTATTTTTAATACGAGTGGGCACATCTTGCTCTGTACAGTTTATCAGTATGGCTGTACAGACATTTTGTAAATAGCTCAGCATATGCTATGGTGTTTCCTGGATTTTGAGGTGCCTGGAATTTATCTAAGGTATCACTTAGTACATCAAGGTTAGCCTTGGAATAGATCATAAAGGTTTTTGGTTTCTCTGGGTCCCCAGATTTTATTTTTATTTCAAGCAACATTGCCTTGTAGTCAGATCTGATGAGCGAAGACATTACATTGGGTGTGGAACATCACTCCCGTATGTTCATGAGTATAAGGTCAAGGATGTTTGTACCCCTATAGGGGAATTGACCAATGATTCCAGGATGTTGGTATTAAAGTTTAGGAATCACAGGGCTTATGTATTAGAACCGGTATATAATTCCCAAAATATAGAGGGGATAGTTGAGATTCCCCATTAATATCATATTGAGTTGAATGGTGAGGGACTCTAGTACATTGAGATAGGTAGTATGTGTTTCTTGGGACATGGAGGGGGACCTATGTGTTGCAAGGATATGGTACAAGAACCTGTTTATGATGAGTTGCACATGTATGAGTTCCAGTGGTTCATACAGTTTAACTAGTCTGGATATGAGGTTGTTTTTAATGTAGACTGAAACTTCTTCACCTTTAGTTCCCTCCTGTGCAGTAGCTGGTCTAAAGGTGTGAAAGGCATTATAACTTTGCATTACTGGGGTACTCTGCACGACTTTAAACCATGTCTCCATTAATTCAAAGATGTCTGCACTCTCCAGGGAGAGGAAGGCTTGCAGGGAGTGGAGTTTCTTGTTAAAACTTCTAGCATTGAGCAGTACCATCTTCGAATGTTCCTTCTTAGTTTCAGTTAAGGTGGAAGGTTTATTAGTTTGGCATTGCCTTAAAAAAGGCACTGTGGGGTGGAAAAGGTCTTTGCCAGTATCTGAAAGCCTCGAGGGGATATGTGCAGACCATCCCTGCAAAGCAACGTGGTCTGTCAACCATGTTGTTCCAGGCCATCAAATATTGTACCCCCCTTGGATTGACACCAGAAGCTAAGCTAGTTTTTAATATCAATCGTTTTCTGTTGGTTATGTGGCATCATCAATGGAGAAGGTAGTATGCTGCTCAGTGCTATGAAGCAAATGTCTGAACATTTTTTGAGTATACACCAAATGTCTGAACCTGTGGTTCCTCTCGTACTGAGCAGGATTACTATCGGAACAACACATCATCAGTAGGGTAAAGCTAACCTGTCTCACGACAGTCTAAACCCAGCTCGTGTTCCCTATTAGTGGATGAACAATCCAACACTTGGTGAATTCTGCTTCACAATGATAGGAAGAGCTGACATCAAAGGATCAAAAAGCGATGTTGCTGTGAACACTTGGCCGCCCCAAACCAGTTATCCCTGTGGTAACTTTTGTGACACCTCCTGCTTAAAACTCCAAAAGCCAGAAGGATCGTGAGACCCCGGCTTCATGGTCTGCATTCATACTGAAAATCAAGATCAAGCGAGCTTTTGCCCTTTTGCTCCACAGGAGGTTTCTGTCCTCCCTGAGCTCGCCTTAGGACACCTTCATTACTCTTTGACATGTGTACCGCCCCAGTCAAACTCCCCACTTGACACTGTCCCTGGAGCGGGTTGGCCTGGATGCCTGGGCGCTTGGAGCCAGAAATGAGACCCCTGGTAGGGCTTAACCCCCCACCTCACCAGGTAAGTGAAAAAACACCAGAAGCTAAGCCAGTTTTTAAAATCAATCATTTTCTGTTGGTTACATAAGAAAAAGTACCCAATGGATATTAAACTTGTCAAATAAAAACACCACGACCAACCAAGTATTTTTAGAAAATACATACATATAAAAATATATATATGCATATCATATAACAGAATTTTATAAAATTGCATGCTGAAAGTATATATTTTTTACCTATCTATATAACATTTGCCTTTTGCTTCAATATTGGTTTTAAGGAGATGTGTTCATTTAACCCAGTGGCATACAGGCATTTAACAAAATCTGCCATTTGTATTCCAAAAGTTCCACCTTTAATTTTTCATCTCCTCCTCTTTCACTGAACAGCACCCTATCTATGGCAAAAAATACAAATCTCATTAATACACTTTGTACTGTTTACATATAATATATATGATATGCATATATATTTTTTTATATGTATGAATTTTCTATAAATATATATGTTTCACAAACATTGATTATACTAAGGCACGAGCTGTATGTAATTGTTTGACGCATGCTTCTTTAAGAACAAGGTAATTATGGTATTGGCCAATTGGAACATTGTTTTATCATTATGTATAAAAGTAAGGGGACAGTTTGATTCCATTCACTCTGATGATGCCATGTTTTGATGGTGAAAGCGCTTAGTGTGTGGATTAAAACGTTTCGGAATACTTGGTTGGTCGTGGTGTTTTTATTTTACAATTTTCTGTTGGTTACGTGGCATCATCCTTGGAGAAGGTAGTATGCTGCTCAATGCTAGTCTCATACCTGCCCGAGACACAGTCAGTGAGCTTGATCTCTGATTGTGTCTCAGGCAGGTATGAGGCACGTAATCAGCAAGCTTGATGTTGTCTTCCTCCATATAGTCAGGGGAGGTACGTCTCGGGTCATTAACACCCACATGGACAATGACAGAGTCATACTGGTACTTGTGGTTCAGTGACCAGAGTATCTGTTTGACTTGATGGAGCTTAGCCCCAGAAAGGCAGCTAACTGTGACTCTGTCCTTGCTCATTCTCATGGAGTGGACATCGATGTACCTTACTACAGAATCACCAGTGACCAGGAAACTTAGCTGTGAACTGGTTTGCCTTAAGGGCTTAGCAGTAGAGGCACTGGGTACAATGTTACTATATGTAGCTGTGGGTGGTGCTTTAATAAATTGTTTACGTGATGGCCGAGGACCCTTTTTTTTGATTTATCTGTACAGGAAGTCTTAGTATTTTAGGACGGTTACCTGTAAGTGCGTCAGCATAAGTAGTTTTATGTGTAGGGTCTTTATCCTGGGCAGAAGGGATGTTGCAAGTGTCACTGACAATCTCTGTAGGATTAGTTTTGGTTCTATGAGAGAGTTTTGCCTCCAGCATTAAAGTGCATTTATACCTCTCTCTCTCATACTTTATCTGTTTTGTTAAGAATAAGTGGGCTGTCAGTGTACACGAGGCAATTGCTACATTGTCTCAGAATATCCATCTCAACCATATTGGCCACAGAAGGAGTCGGGAAGTGCACTGATCTACTAGGGAGGAGTGAGGGAAATTTAAATATTGAATAGTTCAGTAAGACAAGGAACAATGAGAGCCACTAAACTGTGCACAGACTAGATGTTCTAGTAGTTAAAGTATGTCTAGACAGTAAGGGTATTTTAAGGGAAACCTACACTGTGAGAGATCAGCATCCACATAGATTACAAGGTGGGAATTATGCTGCAAGATATCTGTGACACTATAGATCACTGCTAGGTGCCATTGTGTGGAGAGCAGCAGTTCTTAGTAAATACTGTAAAAATGTCAAAACATGCAGATATTAAACAATGTGTAATCTGTTTATTTTAATCTTATCTTAAAATAAATGGCATTAAGTATTACTTGTTAAGGTAAGTGCACTGCAGCTGATGTTTGTTATAACTATCACTGTTGCAATCCTATTCATTATCCAAAGGAATTAGCAACAGGCTGGCAGTTGGCTTTTGAACATTCCCCACAAGGAAGTTGAACTTTTACCCCTGCCCTGGCAGTGCTTATTTGGATGGCCAACAGGCTACACCATTTTTAGTATTTGTTTTGTACCAACATAGGAATTGATCACCAGTATATCTGCCTATTGTGCTTTTGGCTTCTATATAATCATCACATCAACTGCTAAGTGCAGGACTGAAAAAAGTAAAAGATAAAATTATTTGCTGGATTTCATCTGTACAGAGAATGTTTTGCAGCATCCTTTATTGGTTCTTTGACTTCTAGATAATATTAACAGAAGTGTAGCAAGAGTAGGGCAAAGGAGGAGACCACTCGAGGTACACAGTGTTAGGGTACATGATAGAGAAGCACAATCCCTGCATTTTTTTCTGTACTGACATTTACATTTCTGAATGCAGAATGTTTTTTTTTTTTTTTTTTTGCAGGGTACCATATTGATTGCTGGTACCAGGTGCTAGATGAGCCATTTATGACTGATATTAAGTACTCAGCTTGTAAACCTCTTTGAATTAATTTTAGTGTGATAAATATTTGTTGTGACAGATGTTTTTATGAGGTCCATGAGGTCCCTGAAAAAAATAACTAAAGTACATATGTAGACTGTTGATTCTAAATATTATCATCTGCCATGCTTTTTTTACACGTGGGAAAACTACCATATTTCTTTCTTTAAGCACTAGAATACCTTCAGCAAAAAGATACTTCTTTGGCTGATAATCTTCAAGTTTTCTGTAAAGCACAGGAAAGCTCTTAGCACTAACATATGGAGTGTCTTCATTTGGAGAACTCACTGTGTGACCAGAAACAGGAAATGCAAAAAAACATTGACAATCAAGGAACTAGTGGGCAGAGAGCAAAGGGCTATAGTGATATCTTCTAGCCCCCATGTACCTGATTACATAATTTCCATTGAGATGCCACTTTATATGCCCCTTTCCCACAATATTTTACAGCTGTCCCTTCCTGTCCTAGTCCCTTTTCAGACAGGCAGTGAGATTATATCCCTTGCCTCTAGCCAGTCTTAAGAAATCTGTGTGACTTTTGGGATAAATTTGAGTTTCCAGGCATTATTGTGGTATGTCCTTTCCTTGTAGTTTTCAACTGTTGCAAGAGTGGTTCTCCAAGCAAAATATCCTGATCATCCTAATGCCAATTACTAGCTCAAACCCTTCGTTCTTTGAAGAGCCCCCATCTTTACATACTGCAAGAGGTAAAGGCAGGATGCCTCCACTGTTGACACCTGTCCAAGCGTCTCACCCCATTTGATCACAGAAGGTTTGCTAAGGAATGGATGATCACATAGCAACAGAATAATTTCTCAAGTAGCCCAGCCTTCTGTGTCAGCATTGGCTTATGTTTTATCCAGCCCCCCCCCCCCCAAAAAAAAAAAGAAGTGGCACCCATCACTCACACTCTGCAGAAATTGAAAATAGGTACAAAGACTCTTGGAAAATAGGTGCAGCAAAATTTCTGGACACCTGATTAGCATAAAATGTGATTACCATGTAGCACATAACTCTCCCAGCTTCCAGTAAAATTGTGGGATACTAAAAAAACAAGTGTAAAAAAACAGTCTATGACAAAAATGATGGAAAATACAAGCACATTATCAAGGAGAACTGTATTGCAAAATTCTACCACAAGAGGTCATTCACTTTTGCTTCTGAAAGAGGGAGATGTAAGATGTAGGTCATCTTTTTTTTTTTTTTAATTACTGATGCCACCAGTATGTTGGTCGTGTAGTGTGGTTATTTGTATACTAGATGGCTTCAAAAATTCCATGTGATGACAAGATTCAGAAAATTGTGTGAGTGGATAAACCAAGCCTGAAAATAGGGGCATACCTCAGGTGCATCATGTGGAGGGATAAATCAGGCCTGAAAATAGATATGTTCCTCTGAAACAGGGACAGTTGAGAGGTCTGCTTCCTGTACTGTCAAATAAGCAGCTGTGGTTTGGCTTTTACAGTCAAAGCCATAAAAATTTAGTTCCTTTAGAGCAAGAAGGAAATGATTTCTATTCCAGGCTGCTCCTAGTCATAAAGAAGAATGACCTCTGATAGCCCACCCTAGACATATCTAGACAGACCAACTTTCTAAGAGTAACCAACTTCAAGATTCCTAACTTTCAAGTGCTTCTCTCACTGCTTTTATCAAATGCAGTGCCTGTAAGTCTGAATCTTGAAAAATGCCTATATAAATGTCCTCTTTCCACAAGGACCACAGGTAATTTCAGCAATTACAGACAAGATGGGAGCATTTTCAGCTCGCATCTTTTTTATTTTCTCTTTCCACTGTGCTCAGATTATATACCACATGTCTGGTACCAGTATTTCTCACCTCAGGCCCAAGGGGATTCATGTCTACCTTCATCTAGATGATTGCTTGAACAGTGAAGAGAACAAAGGTCTGTGTAATGTTCTCTCCATTGGCAGACCAGCCTAGGTTCTAAATGAACCTACAAAAAAAACAAGCTTGGCACCAGCAACCTCTAAGATTTTTCTGAGGACTATTCTCTACACAAACTGTAAGCAAATTGCTACCCAGGAAGAAGGTCCATCAATTGAGATCATTCTTTTCCAGTTCAGCTCAAAAGGCATACATGCAACCTAGAAGCTCTTGAAATTTATAAACTGCATATCTGACTCTATTCATAGGGTACCTGTGGTTAGGCTACATATAAGAAACATAACCTGAAAAACTAGGGGGCAGTACAGTCACCCATAGAGCAGAATAGTGCCACTCACCCCACCTGTGTCAAGACCAAATTCAAATGGTGGTTACAACAGGTGTTCAGTAACCTTGGGATTCCTTTTGTATTCCAGGAGATTATGCATATTCTGACCCCAGGTGCCTTAGACATGGCATAGGGACTTGTACTGGTCAGCTGTAAATCCAGGGAGTATGGAACACTTCATGGTGAAAAGACATGTCAGCGTAAAAAACGTCTGGCAATGCAGGTAGTCAAATAGTCTGGAATGCTGAAGGTAGTTACAGGGAATACCACAGTCATGTGGTGAATAAACAATAGGAGAACACTAATTCACACCCACTGTTCAGGGTAGCAGTAATAGTGCGGAAGCTAGCCTTCCGGCCAGGCTTTCATCTCCCGGCTGCAAAGAATACAAAACTTCAAACAGTCTGACAGTTTTTTTGTAACTGTCATCCCAGGCAAGCAGGTTAGGCATGTGTCCAAACACTGTCAAAATGTCTAGCTTAATTGCATTACCTTGTTACTACAGCAATGAAAATCTCCATGGGAAGAGTTAGAACTCGCTCTGCTAAGGTAGGAGCACACTCCTTTAGGGATGTTTCAGTCTATAGTATCTACAAGACATCCTGCCTGACTTTTCATACATTACAAGGTGAACCATCAGTCAAGGAGCAGAGCAGGTTTTTGCCACTAGTCTTGCAAGACATGTTACTACTACTGCCTCCATTTGGGTAACTAACTACTTTAGTATTATTTTCTTTGATACTGAAAAATAAGGCGTCTGTAATCCTAATGATGATGATAGTATAATTGTGTGGGTGCACTTACCACAGCAGTAGATGTTTAGTCAGCCTGGTGAAGTAGAAGGATAAAGCCCTCACTGTGACACAAGTTTGATAAGAGACTAACAAGGAGGATGAGCATGCCTTTCTGGGGTGGAGGGGTTGCTAGGCAGATTTTCTCATGAGCCCTTGTGAAAGCTGGGGCTGAAAAAAATAAATTGCCATGTAATGGTGTTGGGGATATGGAGGAGTTTGCCCACTGGCTGAAACGGCCACTTCCTCAAGCTAGCATCATGGCCACCCTGCATGCATTTGCAATGAGGTTAGCATGTAGCATTGGGTTTAAAACCATAAAAAAATCCCTCGCCAGATGCAAGTATGATGACAACTTGCTTGTCCCATCATACTCCTAAGTGTACTGGCAGGTACAACCCTTAGTGCCTTGGCACTTATATGCAAGTCTGAGATGTATGGTATGGGAGTGAAGTATTGTGTATGCTGAAACACCACAGCCTTTGCTTATGTTAAAAACATTCACTGAAGAAATTGTCAACTACTGCTGATGGCAGAATCAAGCACCAAACTGTTTGCATGTGAATCTTCTGAATTGCAGTGGTAAAAAAGCAGGACTGTACTTCCAAGTATGCCAAGTCATGTGAAGTCTTGGGACAGGTGTGCACTTTGATAATGCTTGCAGATTGTACTCTTTACATAAAGCAGCAATGATGCATTCACATTTCACAGCATCAGGATTGTTGCATACCTGCAGAAAACTATGTATATTAGAATATGTGTTGTGTATAATAGTCCCTAAGGGCACAGAGTTGGTACTGTCAGAATCTAGTCATACTGTTGTCATTGTTGAAATCACTTCATTTTGTGAAGATTTATTTGCAAGACCCGTGAATCAGGAGAAAAGTGTGGCCACATGTAATGTTGCAAGATGCAAATAGCACCCAGTTGTAGACAGAGTTAAAATTACTGTCCATTCATCTCAAATGAACTTAACGCACAAGATAAAGTTGTATCCATTACAGCAGCTTGTTAATGAACATGCAGCCATCTTGCATATTTGTAATTCATAAACTAATGCTCTTAGGGCAAATGATACAGTAAAAATTAAGGTATTTGGCATGTGTTCTGGATGGTAGATTTTATGTGCTAATGTGAAAGAATAAAACAAAGCAGGACACACATCTCATCCGCATCCATTTGCACCATCCACACATGCCTTTTTTTAAATACCTTATCCAGCATTCACATATGCCCACCAGATGGACATCAGACAGTGATAGCTGTCCAGGCACTAGATCCTGATTTGAAAGCGTAACTAGTTTTATAGGTATTCCCAGTTATGTTCCTCATGCATATAGCAATAGTCCTTTCATGTTCCTAAACCTCTCAGTTTCACAAGACCAAAACCAAATGCAAAATGCCAATACCCATTCAGCTACCTCCATGACTACTGCTGAAGTGTCGTGATGAAATCTCCTCAGGTTCTCATGAATATGCATATTTGGTGACCAAAAACCATGTGCACCCCCACATTCTTCCTGATTAACACATTACTAATTCATCCATACTTCTTAACCACATCTGGTTACCGTAATTGCCAACTACATTTCCTAGAATTTCTTCTCAGGTCAGACTCTACAATACTGTTGTTTTCTGGGACATTTAAGCTAGTGTAAGTCATCACCAAATTAAAGTCAAGTAAACAAATATTGAGAATAGTGTGTACCAGAGCTGCCAGTATAGCAAGTAAATTCTGTTTGCTTAAAACACACACAAACACACCAAACATCATTGAATCCCGACTCAAGCCAACATGTCTCCTCTCTGGCAACATTTCATGTACAGGGTCTACCATAGGATGCTTCCTGGAAAATGCACAGAAAGGGTATTACTGGTCAGCCAAAAAGCAGTTACTAAAAAATAAAAATCTAAACCAGTCTATATATATAATTCTGTGCATTTACCAGTTCCCCCTTTTCTCCTTTCTCAGGGGCATTTTACCTGCTCAGGTCTGGATAACATTGGGAAACCCTATTTCACTAAGCTGTACATCCAGGGAGTGTGCATGTGTGTCCCTTTTTAAATAGGATCCTTGAGGCCTTGCTTAGGGTCCAGCAGGATGGATACTCTGCAGTCATCCTGTGCAAAAAAGATCTGCAGTAGCACAGGTGAACACCTGCATTATATTGGGAGCTTTCTGATGCCCCTAAGGGATGGATGTCTGCTTGGCCTGGAGGGGAGAGGGCACTGAACTTGAAAGTCAGGCCAGACATCATGCCTTCTTTGGGTAAAGTACCAGTATTAAGAACTACTGCAGCATTGATCTACTGGAACGTCCACTATAATGGAAAGTCCTTAGACTTTCCCAGTTTCATCTCCTTTTCTAATTGTGCTGTTAATACTGATAGATGCATCTGAGTACCACTGTAAGTGACAGTAGAAATTAGAAGTTTCATTAAACCATTTTGCTTGCATTTTCTGTTATTCTTTACTTTTGGCTGTAGATCATTTGCATACTTAATTGGCTGTTTGTTCCTTAATGGGTAACTGTAAATATGTAACTGTACTGTATCTGTAGCTATATTTTTTATTACAACTTTGACTTTCCATGATTCTGATATTTTTTTCCTGTGGTCTTGGCTGCTGTATGTAAATTGCGTTGATTATTATTTTGTATTATCTTTATGGTTGCCACCTTTTCAGCAGGCCAAAGTGGGACCTGGAAGTGTGGCAGTATGACCCTGGCTGTATTCTCTACCCATGACATCACCGCGGGAGTGGTGAAGGAGATGCAGTTATGGGTATGGCAGTGTGAAGTTATAATGACATACTGAAATCACTTACAAATCATTTAAATTATGCAGTTGTAACAGTAAAAGTGAAGCCTTACTGCAAAAGCACTTACACACATTCCTCATGTTATATAGCTGTAAGAGTAAAACAGTAAATTTTAGCTGGAAAAAAAAAGAAACACTATGCATTTAATTAAACAGATGAGTAAGCTGTAAATTAAAAAAAAATCAACATTCTACATATTGCATGCTAACTATAACTATTCTAATCAAGAAAACTAAAACTACTAACCATAAGGAACTATTCAGAGCACAAGCAAGAAAATAAAATTCTATATATTACACACTATAAGGGAATATTCTTAACACAAACAAGTAGTAAAACTCCACAAATTGCACACTGTAAAGTATCCAAGCACATCTTCTCACACATTTCACACCATATGCATTAATTTTGTTTTAATTAGAAACAAAAACACTGAAGTAAGTTGCTTGTTTTAAATGTGTACTTGTTGCCTCACAGCAAGAGGTTCTCCCGTTCGATTCTCGGCTGGAGCGCCTTCTGTTTGGAGTCTGCATGTCCTCCCCATGGTCAAGTGGTGCTCAAAAGACATGCATAGATTGGGCGTGCCTTCACTGAAGGTTGGACATGGAGCTGGCACCTCGGCACCCATAAAAAAATCTACTGCCAATCATTAGCGGACCGGAGTTCTGCTGTGGCGACCCCTAACCAGGAAAAGCCAAAAGAAGAAGACTTGTGTATGTGTGCTCCTCTGCTGAATTCTCAAACTACATGGCAACTGCCCTTCTCCCTCCCATAGCCAAGATTCTTGAAAAATTCATACACAAGACAACTCCTCTACTATCTTCTAAGCAGTAATCTCCTATCTGCATCTCAACATGGCTTCAGACCTAAACACAGTACAACCACTGCCCTTCTTAGTTTTACAAACTCAGTCAACCAGCTTAGAAATGACAACCAGCTCATCTCGTCTATCTTTCTAGACCTAAGGCCTTTGATACAGTATCCCATCAAAAGCTACTAAATGAGCTAGCTTCCTTAAACCTAATGTTAGCCAGCCCTCTTCTGGTTTCTCAGCTACTTAACTAACAACAGGCAGTTAAGTGGCAAAATGAGCTTTCCACCCAATTACTGGTCTCCGTAGGAGTACCCCAAGGCTCGATTCTTGGTCCATTGTTCTTCACCATATTGTTTAACAGGCTCAGCACAGCTATCCAGCATGCAGTCATTCATTACATAGATGACTTTATAAAGCAGAGCTACAAGTTACCACTGCAAACCTTAGACCACTTTTGTACAATAATGCTGAAATCCTCATTTCTAAATTTCAGGTCAACATAAGTAAATCCATATACATCATTTGTGTTTACCTTCCCCCTGGAAATAATTAATACCCTTGAAAATATTCTTAACTGGCTTTCTATTAATCTCCCACAAGAAACTATAGTCCTTGGAGACTTTAATATCGACTGGAAGTCCTGTAGTACTGTACACCCTACCACTCATATTAACCTATATGGCTTCTCACAAACTATTACCTCCCCAACCAGGATTAATAAACCCAGTAACAAAGAATGCAGCTTAGATTGGATTCTTACTAATTCTCCTCTTCAAACATACAAAGTAGGAACCCTCCCTGATGATCTAAATGGCCACTCACTAACTTATATTATCAGACACAAAACCAACGTAACTTACCCAAATACCTTTAGGACAGTACGGACAAAAAAACTTTTTAACCCTGAACTATTCCAAACAGAACTTAAACAGTGTAATTGGTCACCGCTAAAATCCCTCCCACTAGATGAAGCAGTGGAATACTTTAATTCCACATTCTTACCCATCCTTGACCATCATGCTCTATTAGAAATAAGGCTAAACCTGCCCCATGGCTCTCAATAGCTATTAGGCAAAAAAATCCTTCTTGGAAAAAATCCTGGGCAAAATGGCATACTACTAAGAATTCTACAGACCACCAAAACTTTAGACAACTTAGAAATATTACAAAAAAAGCTATCCTCTTAGATAAAAACAACTTTTACTTCCAACTACAGCAAACTTACCAAAAGAATCCACAAAAGTTTTGGACTAGCATTAACAAATTCCTACACCCAGGTCAATCTGTCACACCTAACACACAAGACTCCAACCTTGAGAATCCAACACAAACTGCCAATGCCTTCAATTCTTTTTTCACAGATGCCATCCAAACTCTTGCTAGTCAACTATCTCCGGGTACCTCAAATCTGCCAACTTCTACTACTATCCCACTTCCATCATTTCAGTTACAATCTGTTTCTATTTACTTCATTTGCTCTCTTCTCCAAAAACTAAAACCTACCACCCCCTCTGCTGACCAACTACCAGCAGAATACCTGCAAAAAGGAGCCAAAGCCATAGCCTATCCCATTTCAATACTGATAAACAGAACCATAAGTGAAGGAACTATCCAAACTATCTGGAAAATCTCTCACATTATCCCCCTACATAAAGGTGGGAACTCCAATGACTTTTCAAAATATTGTCCTATAGATTTACTCTCCCCACTGGCAAAATAATGGGAAAATGCATCCATAAGCAACTACTTAACCACCTTATCCAAAATAACTTACTTGCCAACTGTCAACATGGATTTAGACCATACCACATTGCTACCACTGCCCTGCTATCCTTTACAGACTGCATTAACAAAAAACGTAACAACAATATTCTTTCCTCTGCAGTCTTTATAGATTTATCTAAAGCTTTCGATATGGTTAATCACCAGCTCCTTTTAAATATACTGAAATCCCTCTCACTTGAACCTCTAGCCGTAAATTGGTTCAAATCTTACTTAGACAATAGACAGCAGGCTGTACTATGGGACAACAATCTATCTACACACCTCCCCATTTCCCTTGGTATTCCTCAGGGCTCCATATTAGGCTCACTCCTATTTTCCATTTTTATTAATGACCTTCACTCAGCAATTCCTCAAACCACCTGTATTCAATACGCAGGCGACTCCACTATAATTTGTTCAGCCACTTCTCCTTCTGAACTACAGTCCCTGACCCAAAAAGAATTTAATACAGTAGAACAATAGTTTTAAACCGCGGCCTCCTCCTGAACCCCCCAAAAACTAAACATTTACTTTTTACTCCAACCCGAAAGTCAACCCCAGCATATTTCACACTCATATCTAATAATGACACTCTCGTATCTCCTGACCCAACCACCAAACTCTTAGGAATAACAATAGATAGCAACCTTAACTCCAATACACATATAAACAGCACAATAAAAACAGTCAACAAGAAATTGGGGTCCCTCTAGAGAATCAAACCCTTTCTTACACCATCAGCCAGGACCGCTATAGCCAGAACTCACTTAATCTCCACTCTACTCTATGCTTCACCTATATACACTAATCTTTCAAAAAACAACCTCAACAAACTGGCAATTTCCTATAATAATATTGCTAGAGTTGCCACTGGCTCTCCTTTTAAAACTCATCATTGTCTTAATCTAAAACAACTAGGATGGCTAGAGTTTCAAAATCAGCTTTTATTTCACCAGCTTGCTATTGCCCATAAGACCCTTTATCACCCCACTGATACTCCAATACTCTCTACTCTCATTACCCCTTACAACAATCTTAAAAATTTACGCTCCTCAAATAAACTACTTATTAGTACTAGCAGATCCAACAACTTAGCAGGAGACTCTCTGTTCTCTAATACTGTTGGAAAGCACTGGAACCTACTTCCCACTGAACTCCTATCTCTGTCCTCAATAACACTTTTTAAACAGAAACTAAAACTATTTCTTAGTGCACTTTGGTTATGCCCTTGTACTAACCCTGACTAACTTTCTTTTTCATTATACTTATGAATACTCTTCACCTTATACTCTACTGTACTAACTACTGACTTATCCTTAGACCATGACATTGCAATTTAAGTCTGTGTGTATGTATATATATGTATATATATATATATATATATATATATATATATATATATAGTAACAACTTTTTGTACATTACCTTTACTGTTTGTGTTATGCTCACTATGAGTATTGTACTTTTATTAACAACAGCTGTGTTAAGCTTGTACTGTTGCAACATTCTTTATTCCATTCTGTGTCTGTGTTGGAGCTTTTCTCCCCGGGCCTCTACTGAAAATGGACATGTATCTAGTTAGACTAGCCCGGTCAACAAATGTAAAATAAAAAAAATAAATAAAATGACTCCTCCCTCATTTGTTCAACTCCCTCCCTACCAGAACTCCTACAAACAACCCATCAATCTTTCAAAGTCATTGAAAAGTACCTCTCAGGCTCTCAAGTCATACTCAGTCCAAGTAAAACAAAGCTTATGCTCTTCACTAATAGCAAAGTTCCTGATAAGTCTCCCCCCTTCACCATCTACTCTGCCAATAAAACTAAAATTGAAACTGTCCAGCACACCAAACTCCTTGGAGTTGCAACTGACAACAACGTAAAATTTGACAAATACCTTGCTTTAACTATCAAAAAGGTCCACATTAAGCTAGGCTCAGTGTACAGAGTCAAGCCATACCTAACCTAAGCCACTAGACATTCCATAGCTAGGACTCATCTACTCTCTCCCCTTCTATATGCCTCACCAATATTCACTAATCTCAGAAAATCAGATTTAAACAAACTGGAGTCCTACTATAACAAAATCACAAGATTCACTACTAACCTCCCTTACAGATCACATCACTGCATAACACTTCATAAACTGAATTGGATTGAACTACCCAATCTCCTATCTCTCAGCCAACTTTCATTCATTCCATCCTCCACCTTCCAGACAACTGTCCAGCACTGAAGAGCTTAGTGCAGCCCTACTCAAACAGCAGACCACTAAGATTCTCCAACAAACAGGGCCGACCTTTGCTGATATGGCACCCTAGGTGAAGTAGTGCTCTGGCCCCACCCACACCATACTCATGAAACACCCCTACGAGCCTTACCCACAGGTAAGTCATTCCCCAAAAAAGTCACTCCAGTCATTTACTCCCCAAGAAAGCCAGTCCAGTCATTTCCTTTAATTATTTAAATGCGTAGAAGAAAGGATACCTTGTAATGTAGTTTAAACTGCAAGTGAAGGTGGAAATTTCCTTTAATAAACCTGCTTTAATCTGTTTCTCCTTCACACATACTTTACTATAAAAGTCATGTCTTCAAAAAATAGAAGCCTATGTGCCTTGATTCAAAGGGTTGCTTAGGTTAATATAAACAGTTTAATTTACTCTGGAGTAGGTGAGCAAGCCTTACAGCGCAGTGAAAGTAGAAGAGCAACCTCTCTCCTCCCTGTGTACAGAAGCTTAAGTCTGGAACAGGATGTACAAGCGATATGACTAACAGATGATATGAGCAGGTTATGCAGAAAATGTATATATACTACTTGTGCCTGCATCTATGCACATGGCGAGTAAACCTAAAACAAGCAGGTTTAAGCAAGGATGTAGACAGACATAGTGTAAAATTATTACATTTTTTTCTGAGCATCTCTTGGAATCTTCAACACTAAAAAACATAGAATATTAGAACTGTGTATAGAAGTATACAAATAATGCTTATATGAAAGCAGTGTTCCCTAAAAAATAACTTTTCGTGTGTATAAATGGTAACAGTTGAAAATAAATTCCCCTCTTCCTATATGTCTTGGGGTAGCATTTTGAGGGTTGATTACATTTTTAAATGACGGGTGGATGGTGGAAACAACAACATTAGGTTTGAGTACACAATGTAAAGTTCTTGCTCCCCTGATTTGAATGAGTGTGCCTGTCCTGCTCTCCATGTAATAATGCTCTAGCGTATAGCTGGTTGTGTATGCGATCCTCCTGACTCGGTAACGCAATTACACAACAATGCAATTGGGGGGAAATGTTTTGAGGTTAAAACTAGGAATGTCAGTAATACAGTGAATTTAGAAAAGTATTTCCATCCTGATGAACCTACAGCAGGACTGCACAGACAGCATCGTTACTGCCAGTACTCACTTGGATAATATACAAGACTGTTCAGACTTTTACCATTTTTTTTTTGTCTTTTGTTTAATTTCTCTAGATTTTTAAGGTGACGTAAACTAAAACCTTTCCTATCTCAAGGCATAATTAAAGTTCATGAAATCAGTTTTGCTTCAGTGTTTCATTTTTTCTAAAATTATCCTTCAGATTCCTAGGTGACTAATGCAAAAGCAATGGTAGTTGAGATATTAAAGTGATTTAATCTAAGTAAGTCTTCTGTATTAAACTTTCAAAGGATAGAAAAAACGCTCTTTATGTAATTCATATCTGTGTCACATTGCTTGAAAACACAAGTATTGTAAAAAAAGGTAATGCAGCTGACCTTGGAAAGCGATATTTAGATTTAATTTTGAAGTCATTTAACCCAGTCCACTGGCGAAAATCTATAATCGTTTAAAAGTAGATGCATTCTCCAAATCCTCTTTTTATGAATGTCTACAAAACAACGTTTCATAAAAATTCTCCATATGATATTATTGTAAACTTTTTACATGAACTGGCAGCAAAAACGTACCACTGCAGTTTGATATATTTTTTAATAAAACGTGTTGGCAGTTCAGGTAGAAATTTACAATAATAATATCATAGGCAGAATTATATGCTAACACGCACACAAACGCGTGTGTACATGCTATTCAACGTGTGATGCTCTTCTCTAAACCATGATGAAAACATGCTTTGTTTACTGTGAACATCTGAGCATTGTTTCCTTTCAGTGTTCCAGCCCCTCTCTATTTCTGCCTATATAAAAAAATAAAAATGTAAAATTCAGAATTAAAAAGTAATCTGGTTGTTGGGGTTCCATTACCTCATGCAAACATAACTTAATTAAAGGTGGCCTTGATTAGGACATGCTGCCTTGTGTACAGACACCTAGCAACCGAGTTGCATCCAAAATTAGAAGGGAATCCACAAAAATGGAATAAGAAGATAGCCAGCAGACATTTATTTTGTATGTGGAGACAAGCCCCCATCCCCTACTTGTGGGTGGCTGATATTTACTATATTAATTAAAGATAACTACTTAGTTTCCTAAAAATGCAATATAAATAAAGAATTTGCTGTTCTTCTTCCTCTATAGCGATTTGGGGAAAAGTCAGCACTTCTGAAAACAGTAGTCCAATTTCACCAGTTGGAGTGCCTGTGTTTCGAAGGAAGCCAATAAGTCCCTTAGTACCCTCTCAAGTTACAAGACACACCGTTAGTAGCAGCTCGAGTTTGGAAATGTTGCATTACCCTTTGCTCTTGGAGGACTGCAGCTTTCCCTGATTGTTGTCATCCACGGATGAACCTAATAATGTTATACTATAATTCTGTCTCAAGGCAGTGTTTTATATAGCCTGTAAATCTCACCACAAGCACGCTGAACAGCTAATAGACAGGCGGTCACCACCACCATTTGCAGTGCTGTTATTCATTTGCTCTGATCTGTCACTTGCATTGAGAATCGTTCACTGCCCGACCCCAGCTTTGTACCTTCCCCAGTCTACCTTGCAGTTAGGAAATTAATACATCTCTCCACATGTTAACCCTCGGCACTCTTGAAATACATGTTGTATGCATTATTTTCTGCCATTGTTCCTGCAACTATAAGGAATACTATTATCACTGTGTTTTACTTAGTTTGTGGAGATCTGTTCTGTAGACATCATGTTATGAGGGGACACGCACACACACACACACACACACACACACACACACGCTTCCCGAACTTATTTACCAACTCCAGCAGTCCCTTACAGCAGACTCTTGTACTGCGAAGTAAAGTTTTTTTTTTTTTTTTTTTTAAACTGTCTTGGCCAACCTGCAGCTGTAAGTGGGAGGGCGCTCACCCCCCTCCCCCATGGTTCCGGCTTCTGGTTACACTTTAACAGGGCGCAGATAAAAACGCACACTTTCTTAATACATGCATAAATAAAAACTACACTGTTTAAGAGGCTGGCCTTTATGGTGCCCTATGCGGTCACCTAGTTCACCTATGCCTAAGGCCGGCCGTGCCAACAAACTACTACTCAAAGTAGCCAAATCTAATAATTGTTACAGTAACTCTCTGTTCTCCCATCAAATATCTAAGTCCTGGAATTCCATACCTCAGACAATACTAAATTCTAACAACACATCCCAATTTAAACTACTGCTTAAGGAACTCCTAACCGAAAGCTGGCTTTGCTCCTGCACTAATTCAGGCTGATCATTCTGTCCTCCTTGTTCTTGCAACCAAAACATCTCTTCCCTTACTAAATTCTAACATCCAAACTGTCCCTTCTCTCATGGAATTCCAATTTCTCACTACTGCTCCTATTTTTATCGATCTATCTCAAGCTTCCTACAGTTTCAGCATATTCCCTCCTTTTTGTACTTCACCTCAATATTGTCTTAGCTGTCACTGTTTAGAACAAGTAACACTAACACAACAACATAGCAAAGGGTTCCTATCACATCATTGAACTTTTACAAGTTCGAACCACATACAGTCGAGACCATATGTTCGAATTTGTAAAAGTTCAAGCGTGTGAATGGAAATCACCATAGGAGGAGGTTTCCATTCACTTCAATGTGGTGCGATCTCGGAGATGGTAGTGGAGGGTGTGGGGGGCGCAGGGGGTTCGAAGTCATGTAACTTTGACTATGTGATATAGACCCCATAGCAACAATCAGCCATATTCTTGTTCATATACCATACATGTATCTCATAAATATTTACCACCAAAACCATGATATTGATCTACTGATCAGTCATTTCTCTATGATGGCACAAGTTATTTCATGCTAGTTTACTTGTTAGCTTTCTTTTTTTTTTTTCCACTTTATATCACTCTCTCAATTTTTATTGTTAATGTATAAACTATGTACTACCTATATTTACCAAAGTTATGTATTCTTGATTGTTATTGATTTCTTGTATTGTTTTTAATGTTTTTTTTTTTTTTTTTTTTTTGTAGTGGAGCTTTTCTCCCCAGGCCTCTGCCGAAAAAAGGCCACTGGCCCAATCAGACATCCCTGGTAAACAAATGTAAGATAAATAAATAAAGTAATACTTTCCATTTAATTTGATTGCATGAAGAAATGCCCTGTTTGATATAAAGTTTGAGTAAGAGTTGCTGCATTTCATTCAGTAATTTATAGTCATTATCAGCTTAGCTTTTAACAAGTCCATGCTGCAGTGATTTCTCCCATCTCTCTGTTTATTTGTAAATATCCTAGCAATTACCAGATATAGTACAGTCATCTCAGGCCCTTCTCTGAAAACCTTCAGCCGCTTTTCTTTGGTGATAAGCTTGTGGTACATAATTCTTGAAGAAGGGACTTGATTGTTAAATAGTCCTGGAAAAGATGGTCTTCGTCAGTGTTCTACAGACTGAGGGCAGTGGTCATACTGAGTAAGTCACTAAATGCAAGAGGATTAGTTAAATATAACTTAGACAGTGTAACAATTAGAACAGTGGTCCGATTTTAGTGAAAACAACTAAATATTTGATTGGTGTCTCCAAGAATATGATGAAGTCTCTCTTTAGCTTGTTGAAAGAAGTTTTGTCTGTTGAGTTCATAAGTACTCTATGCTTTCCACCAAAGAAAGCATTTTCTACTCTTGCCTGCATTTTTTTTTCTTGAAAGACCATCACTGAAAATGTCTGTATGGCAGCAAGTGCTGCTTTTTATAATATACGTATGTGCTCATTGAAATCAGTAATAACGCAGAGTACAAATAGTGCTGGGGTGATGTAGGCAGTGCATTCTCACAGTGCTGATTATCTGAGAAGTACTGCCATAAATGCATGGGAGAGGGAATATGACTGGAGTACTGTGAGATTTATTTACTACTTACTCAATGGTTGTCAGGAGTGAAAGCCACCTCATTCTCATGTGCCTTTGGAGATTCTCAAATTACATATAGCAGAAAATACAGTTGTGTTAAGTAAACTTAACCATGACAACAGATGTTCAAATGATCATTGCTGCAGTAGTCTTAGCTAAATGGGTCATATTCTGCCTGGGATTAGCCATCTTCCCAAGCTTCAGGGCAACTTCCACACCCCCAATTGTTAGCTCAAACTGAGATGACTAAAAAGACAGGTTTGGGTCCCAAGCCCTTCAGAGTTTTCATGTCAACAGAGAGAGGGAGGCTGAGCTCTAAAAGGACAGTGTTATGACCAAGAAAAAAATAAGGGTCCACACCCTGGCATAAACAACACACCAAAAAACAAGGGGGATGGAGAGATGGAAAGGCTGCTAAAGCAGTGATCATTCAAACATCTACTGTTATGGTAAGTTTTCTTACACATCTGTACTATGTTCATCATGCTGATCACTGCTTCAGGAGCCTTAGCTATAGAGGTAGATTACTGTAGGTTACTATGTTTTAGAGGTGGAAGGAGAAGGGTCCAGAACGTTTGGAGAATTGTCCTAGCAAAGCATGATCTAGACATAGAGAAGGAATCAAGCTTGTAATGGCTTATAAATGTATGTAGAGAGAACCAAGTTGCTGCATCTAGAATCCTACACTTTCCAAAAAGCCATAGATGAAACCAAACCTTGCCTGGAATAGTTTTGTTATGATGAATATAATGGCCTTAGACAGCCATTTAGAAATGGTCTGTTTTGACACAGGTTGACCCTTCTTCCTCTTACCTTCACAAGACATTAACAATTGATCCAAAGATCTAAAATATTTACTTCTGAAGGATAGTACCTGAGTTGCCTACAGACATCCAAGGTATGGAATATCCTTTCTCCCTCATTTTTAGTTTCAGGGAAGAAAACTGGGAAATGGATAGTTTGGCTTAAAGCAAGCTCAGATACCACTTTAGGCATAAAAGAAGGATTTGTTCTCAAAGAAACCCTGTCTTTGTGGAAAATGAGACAAGGCTGACAGAATAAGAGCTTGCAACTCTTGCTGAGGTCAGACCAGTCAGTAAAATAGTTATCCATGTTAAGGATCTCAAGTCAGGCAGATTATCTGGTTCAACTGGCGCAAGTGTTAGTTTCTCTAATGCAAAATTAAGATCCCAAGGAAGGGTTACCAATTTTCTTGGAGGCCTCTTGTACAAAACCCCTTTTATAAACATTTTTACATGAGAATACATTGAAAGAGGAGGATCCTTGGGCTGATGTGTTAAAATGGCTAGAAATATTATAAACTGGATAACATCAAACCCTGAATGGGTTCCGATTATGTTTTCACCAACTAGAAAACCTTTTCCATTTACTAATATATGGTTTTCTAGTAAGAGGCCTTCTTGCCTCCATTAGTACCTGCTACACATCCTCAGTAATCAGGTGCCTGAATGATTTGCCATTTATACTTCTTTCATAACCCCTATGGTTCCAGAGACATGAGCATTTGTTTGAAATGCGAGGACATAATTTGATTCTGTCATAAGGCTTAGGCTCCGCCCACTGGAAGTTACAGTGCAAACTTCCTGAGCTCCATTGGAGTGAATGTCTGTTTACCTGAATTATGTTGAAACTGTTTATTTTGTTTTTTGCCAAATTTGGATGAGTAGTTAGATAATACCTTAGAAAATTTGGAATAGTAGGGCTGAAAAATCTTAAGAGATTCCCTTTATCAGCTCAGCCCCTTCATCACACATTTTGATAGCATGTGCAGCAGAGGAGCCAAAAAGTAAGTTTCTATCCAAAGGAGAATTTAAAATCTCATTTTTCACATTATCTGGGAGGTTATGAGAATGCAGTCAGCCAAACCTCATCAAAACAGTACTAGTGACCATAGCTCTGGAAGAAATATCAGCAGAGTCATACACACACTGTAAATAATGAGTTGTGATTTGTAAAATGGAGGAAACTAAAATCATTAAATTGGACTTTTCCTCAGAGGAATATGCTACAGACAAAACATTCCTGATACTTTCACAATTAGAATAAACATCAACATGTAAGCCTGACAGTTCAAAATTATGAAAATCAAAGTTACAGAAGAGTACACTTTTTTCCCATACTTATCAATAATCTTCCCATCCATGTCAGAAAGAGTTGGATTAGAATTAGCCAAATGCATTAGTAGGATTAATGAAACCTATAGCTGCTCACTTAGATTTGTAAGAAATGTATTAAAATTAAAACATTGAGGAACTTTGTTTTCTATCTGCCTTTTTTGGGGGCAGCAGGCTAGCTGTTAGGAAGATTGCAAGCAGTGGCACACACATCCAGCAAAGCTGACAGAACTGGAGGAATGGGTGAAGTTTCTGCAAATTCCCTTTGCAACCGCTGACAGTATGTTATCCGCGGTGGTGGTGCTGCGGTAGCGTTGTTGCCTCACAGTAAGATGCTGTCTGGTTCGATTCTCAGCTAGAGCGTCTTCTGCGTGGAGACATGCGTGAATGGATGTACCTTTGTTGAAGGTTGTGCGTCAGGGTTGGTAACTCGGCATGTAAAAATCAACTACCAATTATTAGCGGACCGGAGTTCCGCTGTGGCAACCCCTAACCGGGAAAAAGCCGAAAGACAAAACAAAGAGCTCACAGTATGTTCTGAGGGACTGAGGAGCCTCCATATTCTCCCACTGAAAACACTAGCCCATTCTGAAAATAACCCCCTACAAGGGTCTGAATCAGTAAATTGAGGAGAAAACCTTGTGTCATTTCCTATATTTTTCTGTCCTAATTCAGAATCTTGAATCTCTCCAGGAAATGAGGCATTCCCTTTCTCTTACCACAGTGCATTATGAATGATGTGGCACCACAGCCAGCTTTCTGGAGTGATTAGCACTTTTCTTTTAATCTGGTGTACACCCCATTTTTCTTTCAATATGGCATTATCAGCCCAATATGCTGAAATGCTGCTCCAGACAAGGAGTGCTTTTCTGTAATGGTAGACATTTGTTGTGATATGGCCTGGGCGGATTCATCATGTTCTTTATATAAGTCCAAAAGGCCAATCAACAGCCCTTCTTCTTTGGAAAAGTGCCACACAACAATTGGAGTAAAGCTTTATGCTTCCCACGTTGGAAGCATCCGGTGATATGGCAAATGAACTGCCTGGTTTCTGCAGGTCATGCAGGAGACACTCCAAAGAATGTAGTCCCAGAACATTTTCAGTGATGGCTGCAGCCTTGGTCCTTCTGCAAGATAATTTCTTTGCAGTGTCTGAGTTAGTTGCCAGTTTTACTGCACAGTCCAAACTATTGTAGAAGATGTTATGCTTAAATTCATGGAACACCACAGAGTCTTCTGCTGCAGTGATCTTGAATTCTGGCTCTTCAAGATTTGTGTTCCTTGCCCACTTTGTCATTAGGTGGCTTGGTTTTGCTTGTAGAATAGCAGTCTTATGTTGTTCAGTTGCCTCATGTTGTGTGACATTGTTTCTTCTACCATGGGTGACCATGAATTCCTTTTTGCAGTACCTGCAGAATGCTTTCAGATCCTTGCGTTTCTTGATCCATTTGAATTCCATTTTCCAGTCATCCTGCCACTTGGACATTCTATTGGTGATAGACTGTAAAAAGCTGCTCTCTTCATTCTTGAATATGTACTTAATGTACAACACTTATAGCAGAACTGTGTTATACAGAAACATAGCAGAACTGTAATGAAAGAACTGGCTACAGAAACACTGGCATCTGAAAGAACTGGCTAGAAAAACAGTTACAACTGAAAGAACTGTCGTGTGAAATGAAATAATTTTGCAAAGTAGTTCTACCAAATCTACTATGTAGATTTACTGAAGACTTGACTATTGGAAGTGAAATGGTAATTACAAAACATTTTAAATAGAATGGTTAATGACATAATGGCACAGTAGATCCTGCAAATAAATATGGGAGTAAAATATTTCAGTCTTTAAAACTGACATTAACAAATCTGGTAGCAGTAATATGTCCTTCCATTTCACTGTTGTAGTGTTCATTATAATAGGGATCCCTGCCAGGGGTTGTCCAATGTCCAGCCAGTATACCATAGGCTTTAGGTAGCTTTAAGGAATGCCGTAAGTCACATGTATGCTCCCTGTGTAAAATGTAGGGTATAAAGGTGATATTCAGATGTGCCAGCCTCAGAACTTCTTTGCTGCCAGTCCAAAAGCCATCTTTTGATCATCTGTCTGAATGCCTGCTTTGTTTGCTGGCTCACCAAGCAGTTCAGATAAGTGCCCCATTGGCGTTTTTTCCTCTTATCTTTTTTTCTTTGTGTGTTGCTTGTGGGTTCATGTAATCCAGAACAGGTAAATGCCAGTGTGGGAGACAGATTCCCCTTAAAGATCATCACGAGCCATGCTTATTTTGTCTCGGCTCTTCCCATAACCATACATCCTGTTATATTTGTCAAGATTTCATTCCAAAGACTCTTTGTAGTCAGCTTTCCTCTCTGGCTTTGTATCTGGAGAATCAATGTCTTAAGCTTTTATTGAACCCTGGAAGGAGCTTCCCGCTCTGAAGGTCATCTGTCTGTGAAGAATAAGGCCAAGAAATCTAAGTCTGATTCTTCCGCTGTACTGCCTCTCCCGGACATCGCTACCAAGGCTAATGAAAGCCTGGAGGATTGCCAGGCACCACTGTTGGGTTCCTTGGATCCAACCTCTTGCACATCCCTGAAGGCCTTACAGATGTCCACTTCAGATGTTCAGGAGGAACTGCAGCTGATTGTTTCTGAAGGGCCTAGGTGTTTTCCTCAGATTTTGGTTAGAGAGGAAGTTCTGACTACAATTATCAAATGTCATCTGAGGTCTGAGCCTTCTAAAGTTTACAAGGCAGAGGTCCCTTTGAAAAAGAAACAAAAAACAAAGTATGCTTCTCTGACTCCTAAGGACCCTCAGAGTCAATAGCAGAATTTCACTCTGGGTGGTTAATGCCCTTATGGCTTTGAAACCTCCTCATGGAGATGTTCTTCATGTTTCACTGTTGCAGTCATCACATTTGGGTTATCCCTGCCAAGGTAGCCCTCGGCCGGCCCAAATACCAGAGGCTTAGTATTTCTGTGTCGGTTCCTGTTGCTTCAGGACTGACATTAGATTGTCAGTAGTATAAAGTAAGGCAGCCGACACCATTACATCAGTCTTTCTTGCCACGGAGCCAAAGCAGAAGCAGTTCACATGAGTGCCGGTCGGCCCCTACCTGAGTTTCATCTTCCAAATTTAAGCTGAAGTCTTCTAAAGCTAAGTACCTCATTGGGGATCCTTTTTTCTTGCACTAACCGATGTCAGAAAAAGTTAACAATTGTCTTGCCTGTGGAAAGCAAATACCACACCGAGACTTTCATTCTTACTGCGTCACTTGCTTAGGCCCAGACCACGACGTTCCCCGCTATTGCTTTTGTGCTTTGTTCAATGCCAGAACTATACGTCGTTGGGCCCTTATTGTAGCTAGATATTTTTGCTTACAGTCCTCAAATTCCGATATGGCTTCGGTAAGCAATCTGACAGCAGATCTTCTGAAAAAACGTAAAGGTAAAGACAGAAACGAACCTACCGATGACACTTCTGTTAAGCTAGTTTTCAGTTCTCTGGTTCTCAGTGAGGCGCTTTCGCAGCCCCTGATGCCTGCTTCTGTGAATTAGCAGGCCACTACCAAGACCCTTTCGGAGTCTGGCATGCCGAAAAACTCTTCTTCGACTAAGGATCCTGCAGTTGTCTCTCCCTTAGATGGGTCTGGAGCCGCTGAGCAGGCACCGGCTTCCAAGGAAGTACTTCGCACTACCAACACAAACCAATGACTTCTTTTGCATCTACTGTTCTTTTGAAAACTACAGAGTTTCTAGGGTCCAGGTTACAAACCACACCCAAAAAAATGACGACCCAATCTCAGGCACCTGCTTCCTTGCCTCAGTCTCAAATGCTTAAAATGGCGGAATACCTTATCATGCTGATTAGGGGAAGCCAAGCTACCCCTTCCAAAAGAAAAACACATCTTTCCCCAGTAGTTTTGTCTGAACAGGAGTCTGATGACTCTTATGCATCTGAATATGATGATATGTGACCCCTCTCTACTTCTGAGGATTCTGATGCAGAGGACTCCATTCCTGCAGCCTCTCCCCTCGAGGACTTTTGCTTTGGGGAAACCCTTCATACCTTAGGGGAGCATTTCCAATGGGAATGTTAAAGGACTACCCTCAGTCTAAAAAGAAACTCAGGGAATTCTTAGATCTTCCACAGCACAGACCTCTGGCCATTCCCCCAGTCCTGGATGTTGTTGGAAGATGTTTTCCTGGAATCCAATTTGACTCCTGACACCCTCCCTCTTGCAAAAAAACCCCCAAAAAAAACGAACGTACAGGTTGTAGATTCCAACAGACTTTTAATGTTGTAAGCGCTTTCATCCAAAATAATGCTTAGACTTCATCAGACATAAAAATTACCCACAATTCATTAGTATTTATACAGTCATCACTTAGTACTTTAAATTAATTTAAAGGTACACATTAAATTAAACTATTTACACATATTAAAAGTGTTAAACACAATCTTATGGTTATATAATCCAATAAAATATATGTACATAAAAAATTGAGGTATAAACTAAAATATTTTAAAATCTTGAAAATTCACAAAAATAGTTGACCTTAAAAAGAGCTTAATATAATTAATGTATATAATAATACTTATATAGAAGGATGCATTCACCTATATAATGCTTTGAGTTTTAAAATACATTTAATTGAGGCATACTCATTTAGCCCAGGTGGTATATGGGCATCTGCCACATCAGTCCACTCTTTTCTAATTCCAGTTCCCACAGCCCACCCCTAGGATTCCTTGTTACCTGTTGGATGACTGTAAACAAAAAGTTGTGGCATGGATTTTCCATACTATGTTTAGCTAAGGCATTTGTAGTTACTTTTTTTATTAGTATTATATAAATGTTCATAATATTATATAAATGTTCATAAATTCTTTGTTTCAAATGCCTTTCTGTTTTACCTATGTATTATGCCTGACATTACTGACATATTGCCACATAGACCACCCCTTTGGATTCACAGCTAAATTTAACTTTTACAAAGTAATCCTTGCCCCTGATGGTAAACTTATTATCAATCTTAATAGATGGGCACTGTTGGCATCGGCCACATTTATATATGCCATAAATACCATTATAGGCCATTTTTTGTGTTTCCAAAAGGCATTTAAGATTGGGACCCCTTCTGTATGTTATACGTGGAGGATCTTCAAACTTTTTTACAAATACTATTGTCGTCGTTGATAAGTGCCCAATTTTTAATCAAAATATTCCTTATTTCTTTGGCGTCCATAGAAAAGGTTGTCATGAATGTAGGTGCCATACTAGACGCTATGTTCTGGCTATTATCTCTCACCTGTACTATATTAAAATCATGTACTTCATTATAACCTTTTTGTAAAATAGGTTTGAAGTGTCCATGAGTCCTTTTAGTGCATACTTCCAATTGAATCTGTTCAAAGAGATATTCTGGATACCCTCTCCTTAAAAACATATTTTTCAATAAATCACATTCACGATAAAAGTCCCTATCAGAAAAAAACATTCTAGCAGCTCTCACTAATTGTCCTTTCATAACTGCTTTTTTTCTGATGAAAGGGGTGGCTGCTGGAGAAGTGCAGGAAGGTATTTGAATAGGTAGGTTTCCTATATATAATAGTTTTATACCTATTATTCAGTCTATCCTTTGACAACTGCACATCTAGATAATTAATGGATTCTATCCCAACCTGAAATGTAAATTCAAGGAAGCTAGTGAGATCAGTAATGGCTTAAATAAAGGGTTCTATAGTATTGGGTCCCCTTTCCAAATAAAAAACATATCATCTTGATATCTTGTATACCATACCACATTCTGCTGAAAAAGGCTGTAATTAAATAGAAGCTCCCTTTCCTAGTATGCCATCACACAATTTGCAAAACTGCCTCCGCACGGAGATCCCATGGCAATTCCTGTCTGTTGTTTATACAGCTCACCATTGAATAGTTTGAAATTATTGGATCAAATAATCTCCAAAAGTGTTTCAATTGCATAAATCTCATTCACTTACATGCCTTTCATGGTTAGAAAATCACAAACCCATTCTATTCCCAACTCTTGTGGTATTATAGTGTATAGATCTTTTATATCTACTGTGAGAAATATGTGTTTTTCATTGTATTCCAACCTGTTAATGCCTTCCAGAAAATTCCATGAGTCATGACAAATTTGTTTCTCATTTCTAATAATAGGTTTTAATTTGCTATCTACATATTTAGCACATGGGTATGTTATTGATCTTCTACCATCCACAATTGGTCTAAAATGTGGATTGTGGAGGTTCTTGTGTATTTTGGAGGACCCAAAAAGAACTAACTACAAATGCCTTAGCTAAACATAGTATGGAAAATCCATCCCACAACTTTTTGTTTACAGTCATCCAACAGGTAACAAGGAATCCTAGGGTGGGCCGTGGGGAATTGGAATTAGAAAAGAGTGAACTAATGTGGTGGATTCGGACCTATTCCCATATACCACCTGGGCTAAATGAGTATGCATCAAATAAATGTATTTTAAAACTCAAAGCATTAGATAGGTGAATGCATCCTTCTATATAAGTATTATTATATGCATTAATTATATTAAGCTCTTTTTAAGGTCAACTTGTTTGTTTGTGTGTCTCGGCTTTTCCCGGTCAGGGGTCGCCACAGCAGAACTCCGGTCCGCTAATGATTGGTAGTTGATTTTTATGTGCCGAGTTACCAGCCCTGACGCACAACCTTCAATGAAGGTACGCCCATTCACGCATGTCTCCACGCAGAAGATGCTCTAGTGTCTTACTGTGAGGCGACACTACCGCAGCACCACCACCATGGTTTTTTAAGGTCAACTATTTTTGTAAATTTTCAAGATTTTAAAATGTTTTAGTTTATACCTCAGTTTTTTATGTACATATATTTTATTGGATTATATAACCATAAGATTGTGTTTAACACTTTTAATATGTGTAAATAGTTTAATTTAATATGTACCTTTAAATTAATTTAAACTACTAATTGATGATTGTATAAATACTAATGAATTTTGGGTAATTGTTATGTCTGATGAAGTCTAAACACTATTTTGTACGAAAGCACTTACAACATTAAAAGTCTGTTGGAATCTACAGCCTGTACGTTTGTTTTTTTTTTGTTTTTCACTGGTTTATCTGTAGTTTGGTGAACTTGTAGTTTGGTATGGCGAATGGAGCTGGAGTGATTTCACAGTCTTTGTTTACCCAAGAGGAGAATGAATCAACAGGAGCTGGTACTAATGAGGTGAATGCTGTGGGTAACCTTACTGCACTAGTGCAGCAACTCCTCAATCAGGTGGATACTTTATCCAGGAAAATAGATGCTAGAGAAGCGACATCTTGAAAGGGCATAGTTGGGACAACAATGCCTAGTCTGGGAGTAAGTGGAAACACTCCCACATATGCTGAGGTTTCAAGTGTACCTTTTAATAGTGGCCTTAATGAGCAAGGAACACGTAGAAGTAATGTGGGGGCGGCTGGAGTTAGTGTTATGTCCTTTAATGCTAATGACCATGAACAGCCGTGACAGAGAGCGGTTTCCGTTCCTAAAATTGCAGATTATTTGAGCACGCCCTCATTTTTTTCAGTTGATGCAAACAACACCAATATGACAAATGAAAATACCGGAGCATCTCTGGTAACTAATTTAAATAAATTTGATCAGAAACTGCTTAAATATCATAAGTTACAACTTGAAATATCATGCTTTCAGGAATGTATAGCTAAAGGCATAATGCCTAAAGGGGTGCGTCAATGGCGTTATCCAGTTGGACTTGTTTATAAATCTGCCTTCTATCACAAATTGATTTGCTTGCTTGATAGGCAGAGTTTTGAGTTTCTCGAAACCCTTGTAAGGCAATATAATTTGCAAATAGATGAACTCAAAAAAGAGCTGGAAACTCTAGAACATAAAATAACTATGGACACTGAGTTTCAACGCTACAGATACGACTATGGGCGTATCTTTTCAAGCATTGATTATGCATTAGCAAAAGCAATTGAAATTAAAAAGAAAAAGATCCTTAGAGACACTAAGGACTATTCTAATGCGACAGCTTATCCTCCACCACCAGAACTAAATAAACCAATGGGAAACTCTCTAAATGCTGTTGGGCAATGCCCACAAGCAGAAACAACCATCATTAATACCAACGAGGATGACATCATGACGCAGACATCTCTGCTAAGGCGTAGCGAGAGGATCAGGAACAACTCAGGAACAACTGGCAGTACAATAGCGGCCCACAAAATACTGAAACCATGAATAATGACATTAATAACCAACAACAGGGTTTTCAGGAGGGTCAGAACAACCAGATGAACCAGCAACACAATGGCAGGGTCCAGGGACAGCAAAGGAGGAAACAGAATCGGCGAAGAAGATAAGTCAAGCCTCTATATTAAGTCCACGAATACTAGTAAGTACTGAAGGAGACTTTAAAATTTATAATTCTACAGAAATCCAAGTAGACAAAGATATCGTGGATATGTTGTCAAAAGGGCTATCCTTTGTACCAGATAGAAAAGCGGACTTGGCTAGAACAATCGTTGATCTTAAAATTTTTATTCAAAAACTCAGTTTAACTGTTCTTATGGGTAATGTCCCTTCATTGACTAGGGTCTTGAGAATATCTAGTCTGTTTAATCTTCCATTACATAGTACCCTCGCCTTATTCGAGAAAGTATGTGAAATGGACATAAGGACTAATGTAAACAATACACAGATGCACTATGATGCTACTAGGAATATGTCACTTGATGATTTTGAATTTCTAAATTTATTGAAGGCATGTAAGATCAGGGTTATGAAGTCCGATAAAGGCGGTGGATTGGTGTTCATGGATGAATATGCATATGTTCGGAATATGTTGGCATATTTAGATTGTGATAACTACTCCCATGTAAGTTTAAACGAAAATACTGCATACAAAAATATAAACAGGAATTTAAATTACTTGTTCCTTGAGGGGAGTATTAATATTGATACCTTTCACTATTTAACAATGGCATCACCTATTACACCGGTTCTTTTTGGGTCCCCTAAAATACACAAGAACCTCCACAATCCACAATTTAGACCAATTGTGGATGGTAGAAGATCAGTAACATACCCATGTGCTAAATATGTAGTTAGCAAATTAAAACCTATTATTAGAAATGAGAAACAAATTTGTCATGACTCATGGAATTTTCTGGAAGGCATTAATAGGTTGGAATACAATGAAAATCACATATATCTCACAGTATTCATAAAAGATCTATACACTGTAATACCACAAGAGTTGGGAATAGAATGGGTTTGTGATTTTCTAACCATGAAAGGCATGGAAGAGAATGAGATTTATGTAATTGAAACACTTTTGGAGATTATTTGATCCAATAATTTCATACTATTCAATGGTGAGCTGTATAAACAGTAGACAGGAGTTGCCATGGGATCTCCGTGCGGAGGCAGTTTTGCAAACTGTGTGATGGCATACCGGGAAAGGGAGCTTCTATTTAATAACAGCCTTTTTCAGCAGAATGTGGTATGGTATACAAGATATCAAGATGATATGTTTTTCATTTGGAAAGGGGTCCCCAATACTATAGAACCCTTTATTCAAGCCATTACTGATCTCACTAGCTTCCTTGAATTTACATTTCAGGTTGGGATAGAATCCATTAATTATCTAGATTTGCAGTTGTCAAGGGATAGACTGAATAATAGGTATAGAACTATTATATATAGGAACCCTATCTATTCAAATGCCTACCTGCACTTCTCTAGCAGCCACCCCTTTCATCAGAAAAAAGCAGTTATGAAAGGACAATTAGTGAGAGCTGCTAGAATGGTTTCTTCAGATAGGGACTTTTATCGTGAATTTGATTTATTGAAAAGTATGTTTTTAAGGAGAGGGTAGCCAGTATATCTCTTTGAACAGATTCAATTGGAAGTATGCACTAAAAGGACTCATGGACACTTCAAACCAATTTTACAAAAAGGTTATAATGAAGTACATGATTTTAATATAGTACAGGTGAGAGATAATAGCCAGAACATAGCATCTAGTATGGCACCTACATTTATGACAACCTTTTGTATGGACGCCAAAGAAATAAGGAATATTTTGATTAAAAATTGGGCACTTATCACCGAGGACAATAGTAATTGTAAAAAGTTTGAAGGTCCTCCACGTATAACATACAGAAGGGGTCCCCAATCTTAAATGCCTTTTGGATACACAAAAAATGGCCTATAATGGTATTTATGGCATGTATAAATGCGGCCGATGCCAACAGTGCCCGTCTATTAAGATTGATAATAAGTTTACCATCAGGGGTAAGGATTACTTTGTAAAAGGTAAATTTAGCTGTGAATCTAAAGGGGTGGTCTATGTAGCAATATGTCAGCAATGTCAGGCATATTACATAGGTAAAACAGAAAGGCATTTGAAACGAAGAATTTATCAACATTTATATAATATTAATAAAGTAACTACAAATGCCTTAGCTAAACATAGTATGGAAAATCCATCCCACAACTTTTGTTTACAGTCATCCAACAGGTAACAAGGAATCCTAGGGGTGGGCCGTGGGAATTGGAATTAGAAAAGAGTGAACTAATGTGGCAGATTCAGACCTATGCCCATATACCACCCAGGCTAACTGAGTATGCTTCAATTAAATGTATTTTAAAACTCAAAGCATTAGTTAAGTGAATGCATCCTTCTATGTAAGTATTATTATATGCATTAATTATATTCAGCTCTTTTTATGGTCAACTATTTTTGTGAATCTTCAAGATTTTGAAATGTTTTAGTTTATACCTCAGTTTTTTATGTACATATATTTTATTGGATTATATAACCATAAGATTGAATTTAACACTTTTATTATGTGTAAATAGTTCAATTTAATATGTACCGTTAAATTAATTTAAACTACTACTACTTGATGATTGTATAAATACTAATGAATTTTAGGTAATTTTTATGTCTGATGAAGTCTAAGCATTATTTTGGACGAAAGCGCTTAACAACATTAAAAGTCTGTTGGAATCTGCAGCCTGTACATTCGTTTTTTTGTTTTTCACTGGTTTGTTTGTGGTTTGGAGACCCTCCCTCTTGTACACAGAAAACCAGACAGGTATTACAGAGACCTTGACTCACACAAATTTCTTTTTAAAAATCCTACTGCTGACCCTGAGGTAATTTCTCAAGGGCCTAAAGGATTTAACGCAACCTCTGTTAAGAATCCCACCCGCTCAGATAGGGATTACCGAACACTAGACAGATGAGGTAAAATGTATACACCTCTGCTACTCTTGCTATCAGCACTAAATTGCCAGTTCCATATGCTAAAATTTCAGCAACATACCCTTGAACTCCTAAAACAAAAAGTGTCTTCCTGTCCTGCTTGTGCAGTATCTAAAGAGTTACAAGAGTTAATGCATTCTGCAAATCAAGTAACTAAACACACCTTGCACTATGGTTTTGACACCCTAGAAGCTTCTTGCAGGGCAGCAGTTACCAGTTCTGTCCTTGGAAGGCATGCATGCCTTAAGGAACAGCCATTGCCAGACCATGTTAAATCTAAATTGTTGGATCCACCCTTACACAAAGACAACTTATTTATCACTAAGGCAGAAGAGACCTTAAAAAAGATGGAAGAAAAAGCTAAATCTATGCAGACAGTTATGGATTTCTTACAGGTCCAGCCATCCGGGTTCAGCAGGCATTGTCCCTCCAAGCACTGGTCCTTTCCTGCTCCCACCAGGTCAGTTCAGCCCAGACGGCAGCCACAGGGAATGCAGAGATCTAAACAGTGGATTTCCTCCACTTCAAAAACAGGGAGTTCTAAGCCACTTCCTCATAGTAAGAACTCACAATGACTCTCCTCCCCCACACCCTCCCTCTGCCCACCTTCACGTACCCGTAGGAAGAAAACTCTCCTTTCACGCAAGCACCTGGGCCACCATTACCATCGACCGTTGGGTCCTCAACATAGTGTCCCAGGGATACAAATTTTCTTTCTACACCCTTCCAACTCCAAAAGGGTTCCCTGATCTACCTCCAAACCAGTGTACATAGGTGTTAAAGCAAGTCCTTTCCCTGCTCTCTATGAGGAAAATAGTGCACATTCCTGCAGAAAAGAAAGGCCAAGGTTTTTAATCCAGACTTTTTCTGGTACCCGGAAAAGGGGACACCTGGTGCCACATCCTCGCTCTATCCATTCTAAACACCTTCCTGGCGATACTAAACTTCAAAATGCTCGCCCTCCGGGAGCTGCTTCCCATGATCCAAGCACCTGGCCTTTTTAAAGTCCCTACTGACCCTCCTTAGGGTACACAATCAACAAGAAGAAATCCAAACAAGTGCCCACCCAAAGGATTATATTCCTGGGAGCAAGCCTGGACACAGCATCCCAGATGGCATTCCTTGTACCAGAAAAGCAAGCTTACCTGACAGCCTACATCTCTCAGCTAGCCAACATACCCCAGTTATCTGCAAGGAAAATTCTGCAAACTCTGGGGTTCATGACCTCTTGCATTCTACTCATTCCATATGCCAGAGTGCATATGAGGAAACTTCAGTGGTACCTAAAAAGCCTTTGGTATCAACACTCTCAAGACCTGGAAACTCTTATATCCATGATACCTTGCCTCAGAAAAGATTTTCTTTGGTAGGCAGCAGCATGCTCCCATAACAAAGGACTTGCTTTCTCACCACCACCCTCACCGCCCAGACCCTCACCATAGACGCATCAGACTATGCCTGGGATGCACACCTGGACGGTAGGTGCATACAGGGCCAATGGAGCCCACAGCAAATCCATCTGCACATCAACCAAAAAGAGATGATAGCTGTCCAGCACGCCTTGACATCTTTCAAGCCCCTTCTCTCCCCAGAGGCTCTCCTGATCAAAACAGACAACACCATTGTGATGTGGTATATCAACAAGCAGGGAGGGACTCACTCCTACCCTCTATGCAGGCTGGCCATGACCCTTTGGCACATAGTCTCTGCCATGCAACTCCACCTGTTAGCACAATTCCTGCCAGTTTCTCTAAACTCTCTGGCAGACCACTTAAGTAGAAATCTTCTCGACCCACACGAGTGGCAGCTAGATAAAAGAACCTTCACCCTAATAACTCAGAAATGAGGCACCCCGAAGGTCGACCTCTTTATCTCCCACCCCAGCCATCAGCTCAGCAAGTTCTGCACCAGTGAGCATCACTGCATGGCTTGGAAAGTGGGTGTCCTGTCCTTCCCCTGGGTCAATCTATTGGTCTATACCTTTCCTTCACTACCTCTCATCCCCAGGGTATTGCTCAAAATAAGGGAGGAGAAACCAAGGACAATTCTTATTGCTCCAGACTGGCCTCACCAGCACTGGTACCCACTGCTGCTCAGTCTGTCCCCACTGCCACTTTGGTATCTCTCTCAGACCCCAACCTTCCTGACCCAGAGGGAAGGAGAATTCATGCATCCCCAATTGCAGACCCTCAGTTTGGCAGCTTGGCTTATTCCCTAACCACCAATCAATCTGCCAAACTCAGTAAACAGATTCTAGATGTTCTACGTGAGCCCAGACACCCTAGCACTAGCAAGTTCTGCACCTGGATTCGAGCTAAGAGAGCCAATATGCACAGCCCTCCCTCTCATCCTGGATTACTTAGCTGACCTGCTACACAGTGGTGTCTCTTTTTCTTGTATTAAAATTCATACCTTTGCTATCTCTGCTCATTTCCCCACTGAACAGCCTCTTTTCTCACACTCTCTGATCAAACAATTCCTAAGAGGGGCTAGCAACTTGAGGCCAACCAGAAGAGTACCAACCCCAGCTTGCGACCTTAACTTTGTTTTGGAAAAGCTCACCCTGCCCCCCTTCAAACCAGCATCTTCAGCAGAGCTAAAATTTCTCTCCTGGAAGACAGCTTTCCTTCTGGACATCACTTTAGCCAGAAGGGTCTCCGAGCTACAAGCACTCATGGCTGTGGAGCCCTTCATCATCTTCCATGCTGACAGGGTTTCCCTCAGGACTAACCCATCCTTCATGCCCAAACTGGTGTCCAGTGTAGCTCTCAACCAATGCACTCATTTGCCCACCTTTTTCCCTAACCCACAGAACAAGGGGAGAAGGATCTTGCATGCTCTAGATGTGCACAGACAACTCAGATTCTGTCTAGACAGGACAAAATCCTTCAGAAAGTCTGATCAATTGCTGGTTAGCTTTGCTACAGGGGCAGTGGGCAAAGCCATCTCCAAACAAACAATTTCCAAATGGATAACGCACTGCATCCATTTCTGCTACAAGCAGCATGGAAAGCCTCTCATTAAGGGGGTCAGGACTCGCTCCACCAGAGCAGCCTTCACCTCTGCAGCTTTCCTCAGAGGAGTCCTCACCAGAGACATCATGGAGGCTGCCACCTGGACATCTGTTCACACTTTTACCTAACATTACCACCTGCCTATCTTCTCCAAATCCAGGGCAGGGTTTCCCTCTGCAGTCTTGCAAGGCATCCTTGCCAGCCCTTAGTCTCCTTGATTGCTGCCACCCTTTTCCTCAGCTTTGTGAATCAACCCAAATGTGATGACTGCAACAGTGAAACATGAAGAACATAATACAGGTGTGCACACTTACCATAAATGTAGATGTTCGAGTGTATTCACTGTTGCAGTCCTGGTTACCCTCCCTCCAGCCCCCTGACTTCTCTTTACTTCTACCTATTCTTTTTGTTTGGCATACCTTGTATCATTGGTATTTGCTTTTTGCTGGGGGTGTTCCACACCATGTAATTGCTTCCTATTTAGGAGGCTCCTGACATCTGGGGCAAGAAAGACTGATGTAATGGCGTCGGCTGCATGTTTTATACCCCTGACGACCTGATGTCATGGAAGAAGTGACAGCATCCGATGCAGAAATCCCAAGACTCTGGTATTCAGGCCAACTGAGGGCTCCCTGCAGGCAGATAACCCAAATGTGATGACTGCAACAGTGAAACACGAAGAACATAGTACAGTTGTGTACACTTACCATAAATGTAGATGTTCGAGTGTATTCACTGTTGCAGTCCTGGTTTCCCTCCCTTCATCCCCCTCTTCTTTCTTCTCTTTCCTTACAAGGGGCATTTTGGTATTTACTTTCTGTTGGTGGGGTTCTTCCACCAGAACCTGGCTCCCAATTGGGGGCTCCTGACAGGGCAAGAAAAACTGATGTAATGGCTTCGGCTGCCTTATTTTATAGTACTGATGTCCTGACGGCAGTCCTGAAGCGACAGCAACCGACGCAGAATACTAAGCCTCTGGTATTCGGGCCGGCCACGGGCTACCCTGGCAGGGATAACTTAAATGTGATGACTGCAACAGTGAATGCACTCTAACATCTACATTTATGGTAAGTGTACACAACTGTACTTATCTGTTCCTGCCCCCCCCCCCTTTGGTCCTCTACTCCCCTTAAAAGAGCCAGGGAACAGGATTCCTCTGATGATGAGGTGGATTCAGATGAAGAATCCCTTGCTTAGTCATCTCAGATTCCCTCTCCTTTGGACTATAGGTCTGAGGAAGAGGAGTCCACAAGTCCTGACACTCCTTTTGAGGAGATTTCTTTTGGTGGCATAGTCTGTAGAATAATGAAGTTCTTTAAATGGGATTGTGCTCAAGTTTCTGAGGTTCAGAAGAGATATTGCAAGCTTTTGCAAATGGGCTCTCCTAGACCTTCTGCTGTTCTTCCTATTTTGACTGCATTGTTGGATGCCTTTTCTACTGCATCTAAGGTCCGAGATTCCCAGCCCACCCCCAAGAAACCTGATAGGTATTATAGGGTGCCCGAGGACAGCAAATTTCTTTGTAGGTGTCTCTGCTGACCCCTCTGTAGTGTCTGTGGCATCTGACAAGCCATCTCGGTTGCTTCCTTCTACTAAGTTACTTCCTTCTGATAAAGACAGCAGAACTTTGGAAAGGTTGGGTAAGAAGGTTTATACCTCTGCTTTATGACTTTTAGGGATATCATTTATCAGACCCACATATCCAGAGATACTTTGGATCTTCTTTCTTAAGCCTGTCGGGTAATTTCTGATTTCTCTGATACTGAAAGGAGGATTTTTGCTGTTTCCCTGCTAGGGAATTTTTCCCAGGTGGCTCGCCATTCTATTAAGTGTAGTTATAATGCAATGGATGCTTCTTCTAGAGTATCTGCTTTTGGTTCTGTAATGAGGAGATATTCCTGGCTTTGGCTTCAACCTTTGCCTGATTATATTAAGGCTAAGTTTATGGATACTCCTCTAGGCAACAAATGCTTGTTTGGTGAAGCTGTGCTGATTTAAGTCTTTTCAGGATAAAGATAAGGCCTTGCAGGAACTTAAACATGTTTTTTTCTCCTGTGTCTAAATTTCAGAGAAATTACCCCAATAAGCTGGCCTTTGTTCATAGGCAGTCTCACCCTCCCTCCAAGAGTAAAAAAGATGGGAAGCCGGCTCCTCCTGCTAAAGCTACCCAGACTACTGTGCCACAGAAGTCTCCTTTTCCTGACAAACCAGGTGCTGTCTGACTATCCTGTTCTTCTTGGCCACGTTCTTCTTTCACTTCATCTTTCCCTATCCCTTCTTGTCTGGTTAAAGATTACTCTGGATTCCTGGGTTCTTTCCATTATCCACCTAGGGTAATTCATGATCTGGAAATCTCTTCCTCCTTTTACAGGTATTCCTCAGCCTTCTCAGGAGCAGTTGGCCTTCTTTCCAGGGGTGCTTCAAGATCTTTTGACTCACGGAACTATTCAGGAAGTTTATTTCCCAAAGAGGGAAGGGGTTCTACTCCAGAATGTTTTTGGTCCCCAGGAAAGAGGACTTGAAGACCTATTCTAGACCTTTCTCACCTAAACACCTTTCTGAAGGTCCCTTCTTTTTGAATATTGTCTCTTCAGACCTTGTTCCAGCTGCTGTTTCCTCAGGCTTTTCTGTTGTCCCTGCATCTGAAGGATGCTTACCTTCATATTACAATTCATCCCCTTTTCAGGATGTTTGCATTTCTCTGTTACTTCCTGTCATTTGCAGTCCTCTGCTTTACTCTCTGGCCTTTCTGTGGCCCCAAGGGTATTCACCAAATGCCTTACTCATGTGATTACCTTTTACAGGCTAAGGAGGTTCCAAGTTTTTCCCTATTTGGATTACCTCCTGTTTCAGGCAGCCTATCCAGAGATATTGCTGCAAAATCTTCATTTTGCCATCTCCCTTCTGCAGAGTCTGGGGTTCACTATACATTTCATAAAGTCCTGTCCGACTCCTTCGCTGGATCATGTCTTTTTTGCATGCAGGATCCAGACTTTTCTAATGCTGGCATCCCCGCCTCCTCCGAAAGCCCTAACTCTAATTTCTTTCTTTCAATCCATTCATCCTCTGGCCTCAATAACAACCGGGGAATTTCTGAGAGCTCTGGGATTCATGGCCTCCACCATTCCTATGCTCCCATTTGCCAAGCTTTACATGAGAAAACTTTGGCAGTTTCTAAAGTCAGTTTTGCTTCAGCATTCTCATCCTCTTGATTTCTTAGTTCCTCCTCTTTCATGTCTGAAGCTGGAACTTCAGTGGTGTATTCAGCAGTTGACTGTCAATCCAGGGCTCCCTTTTCAACCACCTCTTCCCCCTCAGGAGCTGTTCACAGACATTTCAGATGTGGGATGGGGAGCAACCTTAGGCTCCTTAAATGTACAGGAAGTCTGGTCAGCTCATCAACAAAAAGACCACATCACTATCAAAGAAGTGAGAGCTCTACTGCTGCTTCTTGAAGCCTTTCATCATCTTTTCTCCCTAGGACTTCTCAAGGTGTTTGCAGACAATACCACAGTGATGTGGTATGTCAGCACACCGGGGGAGGGGACAAGATCTTATCTTTTTTGCCAGTTGGCACTCTTAGTGTGGGAACTAGCTGTCCAGTATCAAGTGACACTTCAGGTAGTTTACATTCTGTCAGGTCAAAACATTGTGGCAGACTCTCTGAGCAGGTCCGTAAATCAGTCCCACCAATGGATGCTTCACAGTCTGGACATTGTCCAGCAGTGGGGCACTTCTCAAATGGATCTTTTTGCTTCCCTTCTGAAAAGACAACTTTCTCTGTTTTTGTGCCAAAGTCCCAGGCCTCTGATTTGCAAGGTGGACACCCTCTCTTTTTCTTGGAAGTGGTGTTTGTTTATACGTTTCCTCCACTTCCTGTCATTCCAAAAGTCCTCTTCAAAATACAACAGGATAATCTCAAAATCTTGCTGGTTTTCCCTCTCACTGAGACAGCATTGGTTCCTTCTTCTGCATTTAGCCAAGGGCAGTCATCACACATTATCTCACAGGATGGGCCTAATCACACAAGACAAGGAATCTCTCATCCTTCCCACCTATCCAGTCTTCAACTGACACTGTGGGTGATAGGATTTTGATTCCACATAGACACCTTTTTTCTAAGGATGTTCTTAAGGAAGATACAGTAGGAGGCCAGGAAACCCAATACTAGGAAATCCTACTTATCCAAATGAAAGAGGTTTTCTGTTTGGTGTCTTTCTTGTAATCTGGATCCACTTACTGTGGATGTTCCTTTAGTTCTCTCTTGTCTGTGTGAACTGCTAAATGCTGGGTTAGCTTATTCTTCTGTTAAGACCCACTTAATGAGCTGTCTGTGCTTGTCTGCCTTTATCTCCATCTATAGCATCTAGATTCAAAGCCAGTTTCTTAAAGGCATCCTTTGTATTAGGCTTCCCAGGAAGCCTGTTCCTCCTCATTGGGATCTTAATTTTGGTTTAGAAAAACTGACCCAGGTTCCTTTTGAGCCTGCTGCTTCAGCTTTCTTACAGCATTGTTCTTAGAAGACTATACTTTTGTTAGTCCTTACTTCTGTCAGATGGGTGTCTGAGCTACAAGCCCTTATGGCTTGTCTTCCTTTTTTTAGTATTCCATAAGGACAGGGTGTTCTTTCATTCTAATCCTTCTTTTATGCCCAAGGTGGTGAATGAGTTGTCTGTTAATCAGTCTAGTTATTTGCCCACTTTCTTCCCTTCTCAGCAGTCTGTTAGTGAGAAGATGCTGCACACGTTGGATGTTCCTAGACAACTCAGATTTTAATGAAGAAAAAGGCAAACTGGTTCCAACATAGCACTCTTTAATAGCAACACAACAAGGTAAGCACTTTCACGGATTATATCCGCTTCCTCAGACCAAAATATTAAAACTCAAGGCACATATTTAAACATTCTAGCAGCCAGTGAGGCACACTAATCACTGAACCAATTTAACACATTCATTGCCTTGTCTAAGCAGTGAAGAAACTAACATCAGTGTGTAAATCAGCAACACTATAAAACATACATTGCAGCTCAAAAATTGCTAAGTACATAATTAAAACTGACTCTTGAGCTTTTGCACTCTCCGTATTGTAATGAATACTGCAACAGTGAAATAGGAGGACATAGTGCAATTGTACAGGATCTTTCCATGATGGTCAATGTCCTTCTATTCACTGTTGCAGTATTCAGTCCCTCCCTCCTCCCCCTAGTCCTTTTCTCTTCTGGATGCATTAATTACCTCTGTACTTCTTGGACTGGCATTCCTACTGGGACTTTCAGTTCTGAGGATGGTGCATCCAGACCTCACCGTTATGCCCTACTCTTTACATAGGGAGCATATATGTAATGTACTGCTTACCTTAAAGCAACCTAAAGGCTTTGTTATACTGGCTGGACATTGAGATACCCTTGGCAGGCGATACCTATTGTGAAGGACATCTACAATTATGGTAAGAGATTACACAATTGTGCTATGTCTTTGCAGCAGTAAAAACATTTAAGCAGACAAAATAAATAAAAATCACTTTTTTTTTTACAAACCATTAACAGAGACTGTTTTTAACCATTAAAGCTACTAAAACAAAACTGCTACATATTTAGCTTTCTGCCCTTAATACACTCCACATCTAAACAGGCAAGGAAAAAAAACACTTTTTAAAGCATTAAAGGAAAACCCCACCTTCAAACTCAAAAACAATTTTTTTTTCATTTTATCTTTGTTTTCTGTGCCATTTTAATGTCCCAAAATCACTTTATGTGCTTGTTTTACTATTTTAATGTGTTTCCGACAAAATGGCAGATAATAGATAATAGGGCCTGCCTTGGTAACATGATCTTGTCTTCTTGTAATGACTCATGTTAGATATAAGGAAGTGGTGTCATTTTTCTCATGCCATTAAGATAGAATGGCAGGACTTTGAACCACTGTCATTGAACACACCTTCTGTAACAGAGCTACTTCTATGTTTCCCTGACTGATACTCATTTACAGTGGCTATAAAAAGTGTACACACCCCTGTTAAAATGCCAGGTTTTTGTTATTTAAAAAAATGAGACCACAATAAATAATTTCAAAACTTTTCCCACCTTTAATGTGACCTATAACCTGTACAATTCAATTAAATCAAAAGCTGCTTCAACAAAGTATTAGTTTAAGGGTGTGCACACTTATGCAACCAGCTTATTGCACATTTTGTATATTTTTTCCCCTAACAGATTTGTTTGTTTTTCAATTGAATTGTACAGGTTTATATGTCACATTAAAGGTGGAAAAAGTTTTTAAATAATTTATTGTGGCCTCATTTTTTATATCACAAAAAACTGGCATTTTAACAGAGGTATGTACACTTTTTATATCCACTGTATGTTTCTGTCAGAGCTTGCTCTGTGCTATAAATAGCTATTATCTACTTCCAGCAAAAAAGTAGGTAAATAGCAGGCTTTTGTAAAGGGATTCTTTTGTAGTTCAAAAAAAATTGACAGACTTTCCCTCACATTTTCATGCTAAGGTGTGAAAACTCTCACTGCAGTACATGATCTTTGCTGTACATTTACAGATGACAAGTAGTAGGACTCCAAACTAAATCTGTCTGCTGCTTCTCAATGACTTCAGTGGGGCGTTGTTTTCTCTGTCGTCAGTGATGCAGAATTAAAATATGCTGTACTAGTTTCTTAATCATTTGTGCCTTGTTCACCACCCCCTTTTTCCTCTTTATTTATACTTTGGTATCCAAAAAAGTGAACTGGTCCCAGGAACATTTTCAGCCACGACTTGGGCTACATTACCAAAGATAACAACAAGTAATAAATGCACTTCGCAGTACAAAGGAAAAAAAAATAGTGACATAAAGACATTGACAAAGATTGCATGTGTAACACATAACCAATGTGTGACAGTGAATAAGTAAAACATTAAGCAACATTTACTAGAATGTGTACTACATAACTCTACTATGTTAAGTTTAGTATAAATAATGAGTTGTATGCACCCATCGTGCACATAAATGTGTATATATATATATATATATATATATATATATATATATATATATATATATATATATATATATATATATATATATACATACATACATACATACACGGGTCTACTGTATAACTTTGAAAACTCACATCTTCGAAATTAGACAGTTGACCCACACCTCCGCGAAAGTGCACTTAAGCAAAAATGCACTTCCATGAACCAATAAAAAAACAATAAAACAGTGTTTTTGCAGGGGGGCAAGCCCCCTTGCACCCCCCCATTTTGGGGGCTGTGCCCCACTCACACCCCCACTTAAATATACCAACTCCGAGATCGCACTACAGTGGGGAAACACATAAACTCCCTTTCCCCACTGTAGTATGCTTCGGCACCCATGTTCCTTAACGGTTCATTGAACCGTTCTTTGCGGAAGTGCACTTTCGTGAGACCGAAAATCCACTGTTCTTTTTCAAACAAGTGGGTTTTCTGTGTTTTCCAGTGGACCCATATATATATATATATATATATATATATATATATATATATATATATGGGTTCAGTACGAATCCCAAAATCTCGAGTTTCAGAATATCGAGATCTTGGAATCTCAAAATTGTGAACCCCCCCCCCAAAACACCACCCAACACACTAAACGTGTATGTAGGGGGGCAAGCACCCCTGCACCCCCTGCAACTTAAATATACCAACTCCGAGATTGCACTACAGCGAGGACAAGGGAAATGTGGTCCGTGCTGTATGCCGATCTCCGTTCAGGATTTCGAAGTTTTGAAACTTCAAACATATGATCTTCGATCATATGAAATTCGAAGTTTTGACCTTCAAAATTCTGAATGGAACCCATATAGATGTATGTAGAACATGTGTGTGTCTTTGTGTATATGTATATATATATATATATTATGTAAAATACATGCGTACAAAGTCATATGAATGTATGTGTAACGGAGAACTAGATTATATGCCTGTGTGTGTACTTTATGTCCTTGAAAAAAAATATCAAAATTGTAATTTTGTGCAACTGTATTATGTCTACACACACACATATATATGTATATATATATATATATATATATATATATATATATATATATATATATATATAAAATGTGTGTGTGTGTGTTTATGTATATATATATATATATATATATATATATACACACACATGTACAGTACTATATGTGGGATATAGTACTGTATTTAAATGCACATTTCTGACTTTGTGTGTGTATGTACATTTAAACACAGTTAAGTACTTCTCATTTCCTTTCCTTTATATTTTTAATGCAAGAACATAAGTTAAAGTAAATTCAGCTGCATGTTATGGTTGCCATCAATGATCACATTTCCTTTATGGACTACAAAATGCTCATGCACTTTAATAATGTAAGGACTGAGTCAATGTTAGTGGGAATCTCCTGCCATGGATTTGTGTGTAAACAAACAAACACGAAAGGCAATAACTACACATAAACCACAAACACAGCTTCTGAGCGAAAAAAACGTATCCTGGACATGTAACTGAAAGAACACCTGAAATGATATTCATTAAAGTCCGATTTTATTAATACCAAAATCTCTAAAATAAGTGCTTTCATTTATAATTAAGACGTCTTCAGAAGAGCTAGTTGGTCATATGACATGCCTTTTATACCATTTTATCATGTGAAAATGTTGAATTTGGAGCCAAAAAATGTACACTCTATGATGTGGGTATAGTGGCATTCAAAAAATTCTGCCACCCAAGTTCCCGTTGTTCTAATATAATGGGCCATGGGCCATCCCTAGGATTAACATCCACCTTTACTATAACAGTAAACTGAAAATTGTGTCCATTATTTTTGACAATATGTTTATAGAGCATTGGTTGACTTGGCTTTGGTAATGTATATATGTTGTTTTCATCTTGTGGTCTGTTTTGCCTATATAATAGGCTAAACAACAAAAAGCACACAGCTGCATATATGACCACTAAAGTATGACAGTTAAAACATCTTGGTATTTTGATTTTCTTGTCACCCAGCAAGATCTCATCACCACAAAATATATAATCGCATTGTGTACAAGTGCCACATTTTGACATTTTATCATGATAAGAAATACAGGTACCAGATAAATTATAAAAAATGTTTTTGAAACTCTCCCCACATTTATATATGAACTTAGGTCGTACACCGAAAAATTTACAAGTATCCTTGTGGCAAGAGATTAATTGCCAGTTTTTATAAATGATGTCATTATTCTCTGTCAGCATTATAGTTAGTGACAAGAGAATGCCTGCTATCAAAGATGTCATTTTGAAGATCATCAGATTTGATGATATTTTTGGAAATCTGCTGAAGATGTCTGGATATATGTGTAAGAGCTTTAAACACTGTTCAATAAACGAAAAAAAAAAACCCTGCAAAATTCAACTCCACTGCTTTATTTGAATTACAACGATCCGGTACTTCAGCCTTTCACCTTCAGGGATCTAAGTAACAAACACCGTAATGTATTTTATATACATGTGCAGACAAGCATCCCCAGTTCATAGGTTCATAGGTAGGTACTAGGCTATTGGCCCTAGGGCCTATATAAGCCTAGCCAAAAAATATACCCTGGCTTTCGCCACCCAAGAAAATTATTTTCCTATGCCCCTGTCGAGCAGAGCCACAGAAGTGATCCCTGGGGTGAATTTCCCATTTCCCATATGATCATCATGGTTTTTCTTGAAGCGTGCTAATGAGGAGCTCTGTTTGACATAGATAGGTAGTCTGTTCCAGAGTATGGGAAGTCTCTGGGATAGGAATCTATCCCTCCAGCATGTTCTGTTTATTGTGGTGACAAGGTTGAGGTCCCTAGAGCGTGTAGCTCTGAGGGATTGGGATTTCTTTAAGTGGAGCATGTCCAACAGTTCTGGGTTTGACATAGCTTTGTATGTTAGGCAGAGATCGCCCCTGAGTAGGCGATATGCGTTAAACAATTAATACTAATTCATCCCTAAAAATCCATGATTACAAAACATTTTAACACATTTTAAATACACTAAACATTAATTTCCTGATTTAAACCAATAGGACACAATGTTTTATAATTCAAAATTAATCTAGCCCCTTACTTCTAACAGTTTCTCTATAGAATCACCTCCCCTAGGTAAAAAGGATTTTGCCAGAATAGAATGGACGAACCCTGAATCTATACCCCCATGTGCTTCCATAAAGTGCTTAGCCACAGGACTGTTACTATTACGGTTTCTGATATCTCCCGGATGTTCCAAAATACAAATGTTTACCCTACAATTTGTTTGACCCACATGCCACATAGGTTTAGGACAATTTCAACCTATAATATATACAACCCCCACTGAATTTCAGTTAAAGACAATCCTTAGCAATATACTGTCTCTCATTAATTTCCATACCCGATAAGTTTCTAACCTTAGAACACACACTACAACATGTAAGAGACCTGTCTGCAAAGTCAAGGGTGTTGTCCACACAGGAAGTTTTATCCTCTAGATATAATAGAGGAACATAAATGCCTGAACATCTTCTATGGGTAACTTCCTTCTTAATGTCATTGATGTTTTGATAGCCTCTGTTGGAAAATATAGAACAGAGAATATTACATTCTTCAATAAGCTCATCATAATCAGTAACCATACTAGCAGGGTGTACCATTTGTCCTTTGACAGTGGCTCGCTTTGGATGGAAAGGATGATTGCTGCTGTAGTGTAGGAAGCTATTCGAATATGTAGGCTTGAGAAATATTCACCCCAACAGTATGAGTAAACTTTAAAAAGGTTGCTGTGGTGTTTACATATGCCATAAATTTATTGACCATATTAATAGGTCCTGACCAAGCAATAAAAATATTGTCTGGGTACCTGGTGTACATTTTTATGTACTGATAATAAAAATTTGGGAATAAATAATGATGTTCCCAAGCAGCCATAATGACAGTATAGATGGGGGCCACATGCTGCCCCCATAGCAATGCCAATCTGCTGTTCGAAATATTAGCCCTCATAATATATATAATTGTTGAAGAGGACAGTCTCAACCAAATGAGAAAAGGTGTTGATCTTATCCTGGCTTAATTCAAAATGGTCAGTAGTCAGTAAACCAGTCCAAAACAATGTTATGGGGGATATACAGCTAAAGAGCTCTTTTATGTCTGTAGTAATAAAGATAACATCAGTATATCCCTGCAGATGGTTACATTGTGTCAGAAAATCCCACAAATCTTTGCCTAGATAGATGTGGGATTTGAGAGACCAATACTTTGAGATGATGATCAATGAATCTAGCAATAAACCTTGAATTGCAATTGACTGCATCCAAGATAGGGCGAAATGGGGGTTCCCCAAGATTTTTATGAGTCTTGGGGACACCAAAAAAGTAGGAATTTATGGATTTTTTGCATGCATGTAGTGATGTTGAACAAGTGTTATTTGGATCTGTATGTACCAGGTATGCATCCTCGTCTGGCAGGATATCACAAAAAAGCATAATAGATGTTTTTATGAGCATAATTAGTACACCTAATTGATAGAGTTGGTACTTATCTCTTTCTGAGTTCCATAATCTGTGTGAGGTGGTGGAGGGGGGCGGTTCAAAATAGTAAATGTGCTTGATACTTTGAGAGAAAAAATATTTTCTGACTTTTCCCTAAATGTCACAGAATTCTTTGATACCACATTTAAATTATTTTAACATATAAAGTATTATAAATAACCATTTAAAACTTAGCATTTCAGTACTGTGTTGCTGCTTATGTAAATTTGTCAGAAGAGGTGACAACTGCCTTTAAACTCCTGACCGATCTAATTGCTGCAATTAAAACAGAGGAAAACAGTCCCACAGGTTTCTGTCTTTTTTTTTTTATATCAGCTAATATGTTCATGGCATTAGCAGGATTAATTGCCCATCTAACATCGAAAGCAGTACCTGACAGGGTTAACTATGGATTTAACTGTGTCTAGGATAAGTCATGTGAGCGGATATAAAAATTCCTCTACAAAGTATGTGAGAAATTAAGCTTTAAAAAAGTAGCTGGGCTTTCCCTTTCTTTGATTCCAGTGCAGGGAAATAAAAGTTTGAAAAAGTACAAGCAGGTTTCTTGTACCTGCACAATATTGGAACCATATTGTAAGGATAAAAGAAACCTAAAGATTGATTGAGTTAAACTCTAGGAGAGGGTGAAGTTTTCCTTTAACATTATAATAGTACTGATTTACCCTGCATATCAAAAAAAAAGATCAATACCAGGTCACTCACAATGCAGTCTATTACCAATAAACCCAAAGCATTACAGTTTACTTCTAAAGATGGCATAAAAAGAAGCAAAAAAAAAAAAAAAAGATAGTTCACACATTTCCACCAGTAAAAGCAACCTGTCCAAAAAAACAATTCCACCTTTAAAAGTTAACTGTCCTGAAACAACAGTTATGTGTAAAATTCCAAGTGCACTATGTTTATCTCTGAGCCCCCCCCAAAAAAAAAATAGATTACATGCACACATTTTCACTTAAAACTGCTTCTTGATAGTCATCCCTAACTAGCCACAATAAAAGAGATTACAGTGCACAATGGACCCCATTTACCTCCAAATACAGCATTAGTAAGGGAAAAAAAGAAGTAATAAAACCTGCAGCACTAATTTACCCTGCACAACAAAGAAAAAACTAAATAAAATACACACATTTCCACCCATAAAAGCAAATTATCCCAAACAATTCCACATGTAAAAGCAAACTATCTTGAAACAGCCACAGTGACATCTGTTATTCATATGCCAAGTGCACTGTGTTTACTTCTGATCATGCCCTCCCCAAAATAAAATTATATACACACACATTTTTCAATTTTAAAAAATACTTCTTTCAAGTCATCACTAAACAGCCACTATAAATGGAATACATTGTGCACAGCACACCTTGTTCACCTCTGAACACAGCATTAGTAAGAAAAAATAAATAAATAAATAACACCTACAACACTAACCCACCTACACAACAAAGAAAAAAATAAATACTGCAGCAGCAGCAGCACAGCCGTATTTGCACTATACCCAAAGCAGTACATTTTAGAGTCTTGATGACAGTGTTAAAAAATAAAATACACACATTTCCACCCATAAAAGCAAAGTATCCCAAAACATTTCCTCCTGAAACAATGATATGCCAAATGCAATACATTTTCCTCTGAACATTGTTTCTCACCAAAAATAAAAACAAAATGTACATGCCTACATTTTCACCTTTAAAATCTGCTACTTGCAAATCATCCCATAACAATCACTATAGATTCAAATGAGGCACAGTGCATCCCTAAAACAAAAAGAATTATATACTCTCCTTTTTTACAACTTTAAAAACTGCTAGTTACAAATCATGCCTAAACAACCACTACAGATTTAAATAGTGTACAGCACCCCCCCCTTGCCTCTGAATCTTAAAAAAGTAAAAAATTAAAAGAAAACATAATATATTCACTTTTTAAAAAGTTAGAAACATGAAATACAACTTGTGCTTGCTACTAGAAAGCAGAACAGGACAATTGCAGTCTTTACTGGGCTGGCTGGCTCCTTGATCTCTTAAAAAGTTCAATTTCGGACCTTTTCAATAAGTTCTACCCTTCAGGACTGTAGAAATACTGATAAAGAGCCCTGCACCCTTGGACATTGTAGGTCTCTTCTTCTTCCATTTCTCACCCCTTCATGAATTGCAGCCAGTCGCTTCATGAATTTAAACAGACCTAACAGAAAACAACTCTGTCTGCAGGTCCAGGTTTAGTGATATAGCTGAATAGCCATGGAAAAGTAAGAATGGCTTTTCTATTATGATTCAGTGCTTTAGAAAACTGTTATTTTTAGTCCCACTGATTCATGCAGAAGGCAGTGGGATCATTTGATCCAAGTTGTGTGTGTCCTGCTGGTAGTGGAACTGGTGTCAGCTTTAATTTTTGTCCCTTTCTATTTCATGTTGAATTTCTTAGAGCCTTTCTTCCTAGACCTCTGATGAAAACAGACCTTGTCCAGCTTGGTAATCCATTCAACAGAACAAGCAAATGCATATTTGCACAACTTTTTTAGGGTTTCTACTGAGTGATTATTTCTGCGTAGGGTTTACTTATCATGGGGATGCTTCGTAACTGTTGCCTTGGTCTTTGATATTTCAATTCCTGACTTGCTTTTCTTGTTATGTATGCATGATTCATGGGAATGCATTCTTCACAGGATGGATGTTAGAACTGGTTAGTGGTAATGCTTAGCCCATTTAGACCTATGTTTGGCCACTACAATAGTACACTGAATTTGCCTTTACTCAGGAATAACTCCCATTTGCAGGAAATCAGGGTATAATGACCAAGCTGAGTGAATGGTGATTGAGGACTTTACAGCCTTGTCTTACCTGTAGTTTGCCAACAGTTGTCTTGATGACAGGATGAAATAAAGTAATGGCTGCAGTTTATTGCATTATGCATTTTGATCTACACCCCATGCTGGAGTTCATTCAGGCAAGGAATATTACTAGATTTTGGAGCTGCACACATTTAGAGTATTATCCCTCCATCAAGAAAAGGAACAACTTGCATACCATTCTCTCTGGGGAAGACTTAGTGTGTGCTGTAGCACAACCTCTGAAGTTGATGGGATCTCTTCATAAAGATTCTTATAGGTCTTCCAGTTTTTTTAATTTTTACAGCAACTCAGGACTGGTTGGATTCCATTTCTGGCACTCTTGTACCCAGAACTAGCATACATCACACCTGCAACCAGTCACAGAATTTAGGCTGTATTTCAATCCTTCTCAGGGAAAGCGTTGAGTAAGGTGGGCTTCATTACCCTGGCACTCTGAAGATTTGTTCCTCTCCTGAGTACCTTGCATAGCTATGCTTTCTTTGAGCAGTAATTTGTTTAAAGTAAGATAAAAGAATGATATGATTCTGCGTAGGTGAGAAAATATTTAAGATGGTGGGTGTCTCCCCTTGCTGCATCTTGGAAGGCAACAGCCAAACACAATGGTTGATTTATACTTATGTTAACTCAAACAGGCCAGAGTCTGGAAATCACTATTTTGCCAGACTTGGAAAAAGTGTAGGTTATAGACTGCCTGTTTCATGTATTCTGTCTTTTGTAGTTTTGCATGTAAACAAGTTGCATCAGCATGACAAGTGGTTTGAGATGGTCTAGTGTTAACATTCTCTGTTTATTTTATTAACTGATGAGTGTTGTATTAGCAAAGACTATATTATTAGGCTCCTTCTTTAGTTTAAGTTGTCTATAGGTATTGGGACTGAGTTATTCAAATAAAAATACAAAAAATGTGTTTTTTCTTTAGTACTGTTATGCAAGAGTGGCAAACGTAATGGACTGGCTACAATAATATTCAGAGTGGTAGTCATTTAGTATTCCAGAATGGCATTTGCCAAAATGCTTTTATCACATTTGACGTATTCCACCAACAGAAGTGGCATTATTTTATTTATTTTATTTAACATTTGTTGGCCGGGTTAGTCTGACTGGGCTGAGTGGCCCATTTTCAGCAGAGACCTGGGGAAAAAAGCTCCACAATAGAATACAATTATTAAGCAGAGAAAATTAGACAATAATCAAGCTCATTAATATACAGTAAATGCATACAAAGTGAGAATAGCTTTACACAAGTATTTGGCATGGAGGTTGGGAGAAGAGTAGATATAGACATAGGCATTTGGTGCAGTTGCCACGTCTTTGGGGTTTTGCATTTTTCATTCAGATGCAGTGAATACAGTATTGATTATAACTGGTTGGAAGGTGTGTGGGTTACCCATGCATGAGGTGTCAGGGGTTTTACTTCTGTAAAATGATTGATATTGCTTATTTTATTGAATGGCATTTTGGTCTGTGTGATTTGATGAAAAAGCATTCAGTGAATGAAGTTTCAAAATTTTAACCAACAGCCATAAATAATTCAAGTGTATTTGTCACATTTTCTTCTCATCAGTGAATGGATTTTTGTGATAAGGTATGGTGTCAGCAGGTTTAATGTTATAATTTACCAGAGATCCTTGAGTAAATTCAGCCAAGTGGAGCAATTTGTGTAATGCTGACATTGGGTCTTAGCAAAAGCAGCAGACATGTCACAAATATGGAATGTCAAGCATGCATGCAAAAAACATAGGGTACAGTGGAAATGGACAACATAGGTTAACGAGATCTGGTAGAATCTAGGACTGCTAACAAACTTGGTAGGCATTTGCTTACCTTTCATTATGCTGTATTTCCTTTTGGATGTAATGGGTCTGAATTTTTAGATGTATTATTGTATGATTATGGAATGCTGGTAAGTTAAAACTATAAAACATATGCTGTCAGGAAAGATAAGTCTTCACTTGGTTTGTTGTATGCTAGTTTTTAGACATAATTTATTCCTTATTGCATTATTTTAGTATGAATAAAGCTTTAATTGTAGTTTTAAAGAAGGCTGCACAAGAACAAATTGAAATACATAGTGGTATGTGAGAACTGGCAAATGAACACTTTAAGGTTGGAAATATTTTCTGCATTCTTTATTATTATTGTTATTGCTCTAAAATATAGAAATTATGCTGTAACCACTTTCATTACCATTTACACAGAACATTTGAAAGAGCAAATTCTGTATGCTAGAAGGTATACCTGATGTCTGACACCTATGGAACTGATCCTAAGTAAATTTTAACATCTATTTATCCTAGATGAACCTTGTGGAACAAAAATTAAGCTGCATTAGTAGTCTTTATCTGGTATGTTCCCAAAATTGTACCCACACTTTCCCGAGATTACTGTCAGTTGCATAATTTGTCAGTGTGATAATGTTGATTTCATTATTTTCTTGGATTCTGCCGAATAATTAGCCATACTTTGGGATGACATGACATGACCCTAAAGGGATGCTTAAACTAGGCCAGGAAATAGCTAACACATGCACACAGGTGAATGGGTAGTACCCCAGATGGCATCCTGCTCAGATACTGTTGTGTATTGCTTTGCTTTGGGAAGGAAAATCTGCTGAACATCTTCTGATTTTCTAATTTTGGACATAGCAACCTATCAGCCCAAGGGCCTACGTAAGCCTAGCCAACAAGGTTCTCTGGCTTACGCCACCCAATAAAGTTATTTTCCTGTGCCACTGTCAAGCAGAGACACAGAAGTGATCCCCAGGGTGTATTTCCTATTTCCCATCCACACATCAAGATTTTTCTTAAAGAGCGCTGATGAAGAACTTTGCTTGACATAGATGGGTAGCCTGTTCCAGAGTATGGGAAGTCTCTGGGACAGGAATTTATCCCTCCAGCATGTCCTGTTTATTGTGGTGACAAGGTTTAGGTCCCTGGACTGTGTAGCTTAGAGGGATTGGGATTTCTTTAGGTGTAGCATGTCCAACAGCTCTGAGTTTGACATAGCTTTATATGTTAGGCAGAGATCACCTCAGAGCAGGCAATATGCTACGGAATAAAGCTGAAGTTTTTTCAGATGGTCAGTGTAGGGCATTTGTTTGAGGCCAGTAATCCTCTTTGTGAGGTACTTCTGTGACCTTTCCAGCTGCTGCAGATGTCTTGTGAGATACAGTCCAAAAGAGGCGTTGTACTCTATAATGGGCCTAATGAGTGTCGAGTAGAGAGGAACAATGACCTCTTTTTTCCTGGATGTGAGCCCTTTTATGATGAGGTGTACCACGTGGAAGGACTTCCTGACTACTGTGGTGATGTGACTATTAAAGGAGAGACTACTGTCTACCTGGGTCCCAAGGTCTCATCACACATTCGGTGTTAAGTAGATTGCTGCCTATGTGGTAGTTCATGGGTACAGAGTTTTTGCCAAAGGAGATGACACTGCACTTTTTGGCATTGAGCTTGAGGCCATGGCTCTGACACCAGGCATCTGTCTCAGCGAGGCCCTTCTGTAGGATGTCCACATAATTTGGGGACTTGACTATAGCTCCTAGTTTGCAGTCATCTGCAAACTCCGTTAGCCAGAGGCCTTCTGTGTTAGCCTGTACTTCAGAGAAGTAGATACCAAACAGGAGAGGTCCCAGGACTGAACCCTGTGGTACTCCATGTGTCACTGGTTTGAGGTCAGATATGGAGTCTGCAACTTTTACAGTGTGTGTTCTGTCAGTGAGCCAGTTGGCAACCCATCTTGTGACGTAGGGATTTATACCTAGTTTAGTGAGTTTAGCTATAATTCCAGAATGGGAGATGGTGTTGAAAGCCTTTGCGAGGTAAAGATAGGCTGTGTGAACCACCTTACCCTCATCCACGGCTTTGGTGACTGCCACAAAGAAGTCGATCAGGTTCAGGAGGCATGATCTGCCTTAACATGTATTGTTAACTTATGCAGGGCTTATATAAGATAGGTAACCTGTCACAAAAGTGCCATCATGCTCTGACACTGTTGTGTATTGCTTTGCTTTGGGAAGGAAAATCTGCAGACCATCTTCTGGTTTTCCAATTTTAGACATGTGTGGTTGGCTTATAAGATAGGTAACCTGTCACAATTAAAATCCTAGGTTAATGGTGCAGAAGATCAAGGATATAGTGTGCTAGAGCCTAGGGAAATGCTTGGTTCAAGTAAGAATATGTTTTCTTTTGCTTAACTTAGAATTCAGACTCAAGGACAAATATGAAGCATTATTCTTCAAGGGGAGTGAAGAGAACATTCCTTGGGGCTTTATCCTGATAGTGAGACAGGCAATGCTGTATGATTCTCATCATCTGTGAGATACTGGGCATTGAAACTACAGAGCATACCTCTCAACTGTCCAGATTTTCACAGTGGGCTCATATTTTTTGTCTATTCCTCATAAAATTTGTGGTTTTCTGAAAGCGCATTGAGGATTGAAGTCATACTTCTCAACTTCTTAGCACAAGAAATGTGGACAAAGCCTAAAATAATGGGGGAATAAAGGTCCAAAAATAGGGACAGATTCTAAATATTGCTATTATAAACTTGGACAGTTACTAGAATAACAAAACTTGTGTTAGCATGCCCTTTCTGTGGGATATGAAGTCTGAAACTCAACTGTATATCATTATTTAGTGACTTCAGTCCTCAGTGATTTGCAAAAAACTAACATTTTATGTGGAACACACCAAAAATATGAGGGAAAAATCTGGACAGTTGACAGGTGTGATTGAAGTCACTAAATAACGTACGTTTGAGTTTCAGGATTCATGTCCTTCAGAAAATGCATGTTAACAGAAATCATGTTATTCTAACAACTTTCTAAGTTTGTAAGAGAATATTTAAATTATGTCCCTATTTTTGGCCTTTGTCCCCCCCATTGTTTTAGGTTTTGTCTAGATTTCTTGTACTTAAAGCTTGAAAGATATACTACAAAGACAGGGAGGGATATTTCCAGGTACCACAGACTTTCATTGTATGGCATGTCATTGAGTAAAAAAAATGGCATAAAATCAACAAAAAATGATGCTGAAAAATCTTTTGTGCTTTGCACCATGTGGTTGTTTTCAGCAAATTCAGAGGTCATATTAGAGTTTTACATTTCCAGGAAAATGCATTTGTTTAGGTTTTCCAATGTAATTTCATCTGGTAAGTTTGTAAATCTGGCCAATAAAATTTTTTAAGGAAAAAAAATATTTTGTGAGTGCATAGATGGATGGAAGGACTCTAGCAGTTTAACAATTGGGCTTTTCTTACCACTCTCAGCTGTTCCCCAACCTGATTTTTTCACCTCTAGCAGTTGAGGATCTGCTTGCCCAAAATTTCTTTTGCATTGTTGTTTTTTTACCATTAGTTGTCATATGACCGTATGTCAGAACAACGTTACCTACCTCATCTTTGGTTCTTTTAGTTGTTTCATGACTTGATTGGAGTTTCTTTTTGCTAGTAGTTCTGCAATATATCATTTCCAGCTGATAAGTATAACATTTATCGTTACATATAGTGTTAGGAAATTGTGATATTAAATATATGTTGAATTATTTAGACTGTATTTTGAATCCCCAAATAATTCTGAATAATTGTGTCTGTGGCAAAATGATAGCTCCCAGGATGTTTCATTACAGTTTCCTTTCCTGTTGCTTTTAATTATAAACATCACAGAATTTAGCAAAGCTAAAAAACAAAACTGGATATCTTATCAGCTAAATAAGAAGTCCACAGTAGTGAGGAAATCATTCTATGTTGTGCAAATTATAAACAAAGGTAGGGCATCTAGGTCCAAAGAAGTCATTATTCACCAGCCCTATCATTGAGTACAGTGACCCCTTTGTTATGTACTTAACCAGGCATATCCAACAACTGGGATGTTCACAGAGGTTTCACACTAAAAGATTAAAGGGCATAAGTAACATGTCCTATGCCGACTGCCTCAAGGCCCTATCCCTGTATTTTGTCCCATACAGGCTGTTGAGGGGAGATCTATGCCTGGCATACAAGGCATTGCCAGACCCCACTTTGATGGACCTCCTGCATATCCACAAAACAAAGAACACCAGAATTACCCATTCTAAAGACTTAAACCTTGCCTGTGATATAAAGAGGACCTGCTGGAGAGACAGGTATGTATCCCAGAGACTTGCCCGTTCTCTGGAACAGGCTCCCCATCCATCTGAAGCAGTGTGTCTCCCTAATCCAATTCAAGTGTAACTTGGACAGTTGGATAGGGAGCAGAAAATTCATCCCTGGTTTGACACCTTTGTCCCTAATGGACACAGACAGCCTGTAAATAGTCAATTCCCCAGTTAGTTTTATGTTGGCTTATCAGGTCTGTGGTGTTAACTCAGAGTAACCATTGGTATGAGCATACTTCATCAAAACTGAACAATTGAGTGTCATTCTATCAAAGCAATTTAGTGAAAAAACAAAATACAATGTTTTTGCATGGGGTTGAGGGGTCTATATCAGAACATCAAAACCAACAATGTCGAACGCTCACATGAGCGAAAAATCACATCTTCAAAGTTTATTAATTTTGTTCGTGGTACAGTGAAGATCGGGATTTTTACCCTTTCCTCACTGTAGCGCAATCTCGGAGTCGGAATATATATTTAGCGTGGGGTGTGGGGGTGCAGTCCCCCACAACACCATTGTCGAGTACGTGAATATTCGCTCATGTGAGTGTTTGACGTTATCTGTTTCGATGTTCTGATATAGACGCGTGGTTGAGCCTCCTATACCCCAGACCCCTGCATCTGTAAATATTCTAACTGCGATATAACACAACAGTGGAGATAATGCTAAATGTAGGATTGCAAAACATTAAAAGTGGCACCATGCCAAGGTTGCACTGATTCCCAGTGTTACCACATTTAAAAAGAAAACAAAAACAAGACCAATTTTTTTTTTTTTTTTTTACAAGGGTGCAACTCCCATATACTCCTAAGTCTCTAGTTATACTGTGACTCCCCTGCACTGGCCCAGTAATCCAGGAGCTCCAATCCTTACCACTAGCACCAGTGAGGGACGTGCACATTGGGAGGATGACAAGTACACACACACAGTTGAGTATAATTTCCCTTAAGAGCACACAGAGATCACAGTCAGTCTGGGGCTGGTTTCGCCCTCTTTCTCCAGATCCCCAGTAAGACCCCCTACTGGCATAGCTATAGAGTTGAGTCCTTAGCCAGGATTCCAAGCCAAATCCTCCCAGCACTCTGTGTCCAACCAGTGCTTTGTGTCCCTGCCCAAGCAGCTCACACACACACACACACACACACACACACACACACACACACACACACAAACTTTGAGATTTGATTTATACACAAGCACACACCTGGGATAGGCTGGCACAGGTTTACTAGCTATGCCCCTTCTGCTCAGACCATAAGGTAGTTATCACTGCCAACAGAACCCCTTATCAGCTACTTTAAGGCCCTTCCCAAAGGGTGACCAATTCTACTGTGTAATGCTACTATTATCCAAATAGTAAGTCTCACCAAGACTTTTAAGGCTGTTTAGGAGTGGCCTATACAGTGTCACCAAATATATATGCAAGTACGCTAAGAGCTTAAATATCTCTAAACAAACCAGCCAGAATTGAAAGGTTTAAATATATTTAATAATAAATAAAAGAACAAAACAATACTCAATAACTCAATTCAGAGACAACAGAGTTCAGAATCACAGGAAATATTTTAAAACAACACTGCAGGACAGTCTCACATAAATACAGAAAACATCTAAACTAATCGTACTATATCCCTATCTATCTCTAAGAGAGATTACTGCAATATAGTACTTACTGTTAGCAAGGCAAATACAGATGAGAAGTGCTGAATGGATGTTTTCAGGTCCAAAGACAAGATACAAAACGCAGTATCTCTGAGAGAGTTTCCAAATTAATATCAAAACTTTACTACTGGGTCAGCTGGATGACATCACTCTTTGTCACCTCTGCCTTCAGTTCCCAGGCTAACAGAAACTTAAAATTTAGTACCTCTGTATCAAAAATACTTATCTCTCAGAAGTTTGCCTAGAACTGGAAGTCATAAAACAGTTAAACACTTTTACATTTGAAACCTGTAATTATTTCTGTTTCCAGGCAATAGAAAGAACTTCTAGCTGTAGACATCCTGTCTTCTTGCTGAGGTAAACACAATCATAAAACTCTTTGCTTTTCTTGATGGTTTGTAAGTTAACTCTGTATGTTCCAACCTCTACCATCAAAACATACATTTGCATAGACATATAGTTTATATACATTTCTGTTCCTTTCCAATAGGGTACACAGTGGTTACATTCTTGAAGCTCAGTACATAACATACAGTTCAGTGCACACTTCTGCACCAGTAGTTTAATATCCACTTAACATATAGTTTACTTACATTTGTAAGACAAGCATACAAATCATATTAATATTCACAGATAACATATGATTATTTACAGAATCCCAGCTAGCTGGGCTAGCAGCCTCACAACCCCCCCCCCCTGAAAACTCAAGCTAGTTTTTCAAGTGACTCTTGAGAAACATTGCTTGAGAGGGTTGAACCTGTCTGGGAATACTTTACCCGATTCCCTGTCTTGAGACCCCATCTGCATTGGCATTGCTAACCCTACTGTGCTGCTGCACTGTCATATCATATGCTTGCAACCCTAGGCTCCACCATGTTAAGGGATTGTGGTCTGTAACTACAGTGAATGTCTTCCATACAGATAAGGCTGAAGTTTCTGCAGTGCCCACACTATGGCTAGACATTCTTTTTCTACAGCTGTATTGCATTCCTCCCTGGGTTGGAGCCTATGACTGAGATAAACCACTCAGTGTTCTTCTCCCTCTGAAGAAATCTGGTTAAGTACAGCCCCCACCCCATGGTTTGAAGCATCCACCTGCACAACACATTGCTGTACTCTAGACTGGCTAACAAGGGGGACCTCCCAAAGCTCCTTTAAGCTTCTGGAATGCCTGCTTACATGCTGGAATCCCCACTACCTTATCTGGCCTGTTTTTCCTTGTCAGGTCTGTGTGGGGAGCAGCTATTGTACTATAACTGGGGATGAACTTTCTGTAGTAGCCTGCTGCCCCTAAATATGCCATCACCTGCTTTTTGCTAACAGGTGCAGGTCATGCCTGAATGGCTTCCACTTTGGCAGGTTCTGACCTGATCTTACCACTTCCCACTATATTTTCCAGGTAGGAGACCTCTGCCATACCCACCTGAAATTTGCTGGGCTTAATGGTCATCCCTTCCCTCTATAGTCTGCCCACCCTCCTCCCTGACATGCTGAAAGTACTCTTGCCAGGAATGGCTGTAGATGGCAACATCACCTAGATAAGCAAGAGCAAAATCTCCTGCTAAGGTATGAATTACCAACCTCTGGAAAGTTGCTGGGGAAATATTTCATCCCAAAGAGCATATTTGTGAACTCATACAAGCCAAAAGGAGTCACAAAGGCTGATCTCTGTCTAGCACTGGGAGTCAAGGGCACCTGCCCGTAACCCTTGGTAAGATTAATGGTGGTAAGATACTTAGCTCCACCCAGCTGGTTTAGGGCTTCATCTGTCCTAAGTATGAGATAAGCATCTGAATCTGTGTGACTATTTAATTTCCTGCAGTCCACACAGATCCAGGTGCTGCCATCCTTCTTTGGTACCAGCACCACTGGGGAGGCCCAGGGACTGCTGGACGACTGAATTACCCCTCGTAACAACATTTCCTGTCTCTCCTCCCTCAGAGTCTGTTTGACTCTCTCAGGCACCCTGTAAGGGGCCTGCTTAATAGGCCTTTGGGGTCCTGTATCCACATGGTGCTGCACCCTGGTTTCCCCATGAACATGTCCACAAACTCCTGTAACACTGCCCAAATTTCTCAAACCTGGGTAAGGGATAGCTGCTGGGACATTGCTACTGTTAAATTGTTTGCAAATGTCAGAAGTAACCAGACTCACAACGTACTGCTGTTTTCCTTTACAGTTTAATATGCCCAAGCAGGTACACTGTCTGAGATTATTTCAGTTTTATTATAACATAGCTAGAATACAGTCTTTGCTTCTCACGAACTGTCTCTTTCCTAAGATCAATACGTCTCTCTAGAAGAGTAATCAGTTTCCAGTTTATATATTCTTTGCATAGCAGCAGATGTTATTTCTTAGTGCCCTTGTTGTTTGCATGACTGATTCTTGTTGCACGTCATCTTTCCGTCAGTTGAAGTGTCTGTATTTTATTTATTTTATTTCTGCATCTGAAAACTCACAGAGAGTCCCTGTTAAAAAAGGTCAAATGTCTCTGTAAGTTTTAGTCAGTCATAACAAGATGCCATTTACCGTTATGTTTAGCCCACACAAACAAGTTAAACTAGACATGTTCTTTTTTCCATGAACCATTTTTAAACATATTTACAGTAGAGCTAAACTAAGCATGTTTCATCAGAAATTATTTTAGCAAATGTCTGTCTGAGATAGCTGCTTGCTTCAGCATATAACTCTGCAGCTCAAGCCTTGCAGTTACACTTCTGCTTTTTAGAAATAAACTTTTATTTCAAAGCTTGCATCAAGTTAAGCCATGCTTTACAAGTCAAAATCTTGCATCAGTAAAAGCACATTTCTTTTGCATTGCGGCATACATTTAATTAAATAAAATAAATAAAAATAATTGCTTTGGGGATAAATATTTTACTTTGTATAATGTCTATCAGCTTACCCCTTCCACTGAGGTGTCAGTCTAAGCCTCACTGAGGAGATAACTCACCAGATCCTCCTCAGACTCCTGCAGTCCACTGCAAATACTCACCACAAGGGCCTCCCTGTCATGGTAAGGTTTCATCATGTTAACACGGTACAGTTTGTGCCCCTTCTTCCTGCCTAGCAGTTCTAACAGGTAGTTAATATGACTGACCTTCCTTAACACCATGTAGGGTCCCTGTCAGGCTGTCTGCAGCTTGTTGTGTCTGACAGGAATGAGAACCATTACCAGCTGTCCCACAGCATACTCTCTAGCTCGAGCATTCCTGTCATACCAGACCTTTTTCTGCTGTTGGGCTTCTGCCAGGCTCTCCTGGGTCAAGCCCATGAGTTCCCTGAGCCTTGTCCGGAAGTTTAAGACATATGCCACAACAGACTCCTTATGGGATGCACACTCACCCTCCCAGTCATCTCAAATTCCCTCACCCATTGCCCATACAACAACTCAAAGGGTGAAAAACCTATGGATTCCTGGGGCAACCTCTGTGTAAGCAAACAACAGATGGGGCAAATATTTGTCCCAGTCCCTCGTGGTCATGAGTGTAGAATTTAACTTCTCAACAAGACCATTAGACTGGGGATGGTAGGGGTAGTCTTTAGTTGCTTCACCCACAGTACTTCCACATACAAGTCAGCATAGCAGGTCTGACATGAAATTGGCAAATCTGTCAGTCAGAATTTCTTTTGAAAAACGTACCCTGCTGAAAATCTCTAGCAAAGCATTTGCCACCTTTTCTGCCTCAATGGAGGACAGAGCCACTGCCTCAGGGTATCTGGTAGCGTAATCTACTACCACTAGGATATACTTTTTACCTGTGGAACTTGGGGTACTCAAAGTCCCCACAATATCCATAGCTACCCTCTGAAATGGCTCCTCAATCACAGGCAAAGGCATCAAAGGAGCTTTCACCTTGTCTCCTGCCTTGCCTACCTTTTGGCACTGCTTACAGGTCCTGCAGTAGTACCCTGTTACATATCTGGCAATCCCAAACCAATTGAAGTTCTGAATAATATGTCTCTTTGTACGTTTTATGCCCATATGACCTGCAATGGGAATATCATGGGCTAAGGGTAGAAGTGCCAGACGGTGGGCTCTGGGCACTACCAACTGCTGTATTCTCTCAGCCTCTAACTCTCCCTCAGGGGTCCACTCTGTATTCAATAACCCTTTGTCCCAGTATACAGATTCTCTTTTCCCTTGAGAATCAGGTGCCTCACTGGCTACCTCCCGCAGGCCTCGTAATGTAGGGTCTGAGAGCTGAGCCTGTCTCAACTCTCTCTTTGTAACCCTTCCCAACTCCCTTTCCACAGGACATCTGACATCCTCTGACAGTGGTGCCTCACTGTCATCCTGGGTGCTACTTACTCACCTCTGCTCTTGCAGTCACTCTGTCCAAGGGAACATAAGTACCCAGAAGCAGCTGTGGCTCACCTTCAGTCTCACTGCTACAGGGTAGCTCCCTCCCTGAAGTAACCACCTCACCAGTCCTAGCTGCAAGTGTGCAGTCTGTCTGGGTCTCCCCCAGGCCACCAGACCCACATGCTTGTCTCCAAGCCTGAATGTGTGTAACTGCATGAACACATGGTCCTGCATTATCAGAATCTTTCCCTATCAGGACATCTGCAGGGTGGTAGTTTGGTACCCTTGTTGTCTCAAGACAACCTACTGTTGGCATTTTGTCCTTCCCACTTACTGGCTCTCCCACCTTTTGTTCCCCGCCTTGCCTCCGTGGTCATCTGTATACTACATGGCCCCACTGATTGCATTTAAAACATGTAACCCCTGGTCCTGGACATGTACCTGGACTAGTGGCTTCCCCTGCTACTGGCGGACTCTGTTGAGGCAGTCTGGGCTGCCCATCATGGGGTCCGTTAGACCCATGAGCAGCACTGGGTGTCCCTTTCCTGTGCAGTGATCCGCTGCTTGCTAGGTATAGGTCTCCCTTCTTCCCCAAGTCATCTGCACTAGAGCATTATCAGCTAACCAGATTCTCATGTCTTCAGGCAAAGTGCTAAGGGCATGTTCCCCCACCAAAACGTCTGCCAGCCCTTCAAAAGTGGTGACCTGACATCCACTCACCCACCAATGAAAATAAGTGCTTAGTCCAGCAACATATTTACACACACTTTCATCTACCTTGTGTCTGTGCTCACAAAACTTTTTCCTATAAGCTTCAGGTGTTAACTTAAAAAATTCTACAAACAATTATTTACAGCATTATAATTTAAACAGTCAGCATCAGATAATTTGGAAAGAACAGTTACAGCTTTATCGTGGGGTAAGGGGGTCAGGAACTGTACCCATAGCCCTTCGTCAACATTATACTGTTTACATACCCTGTCAAACATATGAATGAAACAATCAAAATTATCCCCCTCTGTAAATTATGGAAGAAATTTAATGACCGTTGTTGCTTCTGGGGTTCAGTTACTCCCTGCCCTATTAACTCCATGACTCTGATGAAGAGTCAGCATCTCCTTTTCATGTTGCCTCTGCCTCTCATTCTCCTCAGCCTCCAGATGTCTCAGTCTCTCTGCTGCTACTATTTCCAAATGCATGGCCTGCAACTCAAGTCTCTTTAGCTCCAGATGGATTTTTAAGTCCTCTGTGGAAAGGTTGAGCTGTCCATTTTCTGAGAGTTGTACATCTCCACGGCCAGCCTGATTGTCTTCCTGGTTGCTATTTTGTGATGCAGCTGTGACTAAAGATGCAATCATGTCTGCTTCAGTCAGGTTGGCATGCACCAGTCCTTTAGCCTGGCACATCTCAGACAAATGGCTCCTTGTCAGCTTGCTATACTCCTCTGATGACATGCCTGCTTCCTCTCCCTGACTAAGCTAACAAAAAAATAAAACCATTGTGATATGAACTCTGAATGTTCACTGCGTGGCTGATTGAGTACAAACACTTTCAGTGATCACTGCAACCAGGCTACAGGAATTCAGTATCCACACCACTGCAAGCCAATTAATATGTGATGTGGCTATCCCACCACTGCCAAACAATTAATACGTGATGTCCCTGCACTGGCCCAGTAATTCAGGAGCTTCAAGCCTCACCACTAGCACCAGTGAGGGATGTGCACATTGGGAGGATGACAAGTACACACACAGTAAAGTGCAGTTTCCCAAGTGCACAGAGAGATCACAGTCAGTTTGGGGGCTGGTTTTGCCCTCTTTTTCCAGATCCCCAGTAAGACTCCCCACTGGCAAACCTATAGAGTTAAGTCCTTAGCCAGGGTTCCAAGCCAAGGCCTCCCAGCAATCTCTCTGTCCAGCCAGTGTTTCGTGTCCCTGCCCAAGTAGCTGACACACACACACACACACACACACACACACACACACACACACACACACACACACACACACACACACTTTGAGATTTGATTTATACACACACATCTGGGAAAGGCTGGCACAGGTTTACTAGCTATGCCCCCTTCTGCCCAGACCATAAGGTCATTATCACTGCCACCATAACCCCTTATCTGCTACTTTAAGACCCTTCCCAAAGGGTGACCAATTCTAATGTTACTGTTATCCAAATGGTAAGTGTGACCAAGACTTATTAGGCTATTTAGGAGTGGCCTATGCAGTGTCACCAAATACATATACAAGTACTTTAAGAGCTTAAGTATCTCTAAACAAACCAGCCACAATTAAAAGGTTTAAATATATTTAATAATAATTAATAAAATGATACAATACCCAACTCAATACAGTGACAACAGAGTTCAGGATCACAGGAAATATTTTAAATCAACATTGCAGGACAGTCTTACATAAATACAGAAAACATCGAAACTAATCTTACTATATCCCTATCTATCGCTAAGAGAGAGATTACTGTAATCTAGTGCTTACTATTAGCAAGGCAAATACAGAGAAGTGCTGAATGGATGTTTTCAGGTCCAAAGACAAGATAACAAAATGCAAAATCTCTGAGAGAGTTTCCAAATTAATATCAAAACATTACTGCTGGGTCAGCTGGATGACATCACTCTTTGTCACCTCTGCCTTCAGTTCCCAGACTAACAGAAACTTAAAATTTAGTACATCTGTGTCGAAAATGCTTCTCTCTTCAGACGTTTGCCTAGAACTGGAAGTTATAAAACAGTTAAACACTTTTACATTTGAAACCTGTAATTATTTCTGTTTCCAGACAATAGAAAGAACTTCTAGCTGTAGACATCCTGAGATCTAGCTGAGATAAACACAATCGTAAAACTCTTTGCTCTTCTTGAGGGTTTGCAAGTTAACTCTGTATGTTCCAGCCTTTACAATCAAAACGTACGTTTGCATAGGCATATTGTTTATATACATTTCTGTTTTTTCCTCAGATTCCAACTCTCCTGACTCAGCAGGAGGGAGAGTTCTTGCATCCACAATTGTACACCCTGAACCTGGCAGCCTGGCTTATTCCTTGACTTCTCCTCCAGTGGCCAGCCTAAGTAAGCAGGTCCTGGATGTTATGGGTGAAGCTAGATGACCCAGTACTAGAAAATCCTATGCTGACAAGTGGAAAAGGTATTGTTCCTGGATCCAGACTAAAGGAGCTGACCCAGCACAGCCATCCTTACCTCTCATCCTAGATTACCTAGCAGACCTACTCCACAGGGGCCTATCCTTCTCTTCCATTAAAATCCATGCCTCTGCCATCTCTGCACATTACAGCACTGAGCCACCTGTCTTCTCACACCCTCTCATCAAGCAGTTCCTGAGAGGGGCTAACAACTTAAGGCTGCCAAGAAGAGCCCCTACCCCTGCTTGGGACCTTAACTTTGTGTTGGGAAAGCTCACACTCACCCCCCCCCACACACACACACACCTTTGAGCCTGCAGCTTCAGCAGAGTTAAAATTCCTCTCTTGGAAAACAACCTTGCTTTTGGCCATCACTTCAGCTAGAAGAGTGTCTGATCTAAAGGCACTTATGGCTGTGGAACCCTTCATCATTTTCCATGCTGACAGGGTCTCCCTCAGGACTAACCCTACTCTCATGCCTAAAGTGGTGCCCAGTGTGGCTATCAACCAATCTATTCATTTGCCCACCTTTTTCCCTAAATCTCAAAGTAAGGGGGAAAGGATCCTGCATTCTTTAGATGTGCACAGACAGCTCAGATTCTACCCGGATAGGACTAAGCCCTTTAGGAAATCTGACCAGTTACTAGTCAGCTTTGCACCAGGGGCAGAGGGCAAGGCCATATCAAAACAAACCATCTCCAAATGGATGGCACACTGTATCCATTTCTGTTACAAACACCATGGAAAACCACCCCCTCAGGGGGTCAGAACACATTCCACTAGGGCAACTTCAACCTCTACAGTCTTTCTCAGAGGTGTCCCTACCAGGGACATCCTGGAAGCTGCAACATGGAGTTCTTCTCTTACCTTCACCAAGCATTACCACCTGCCTACCGCACTCCTGCAGGGTATACTAGCCAGCCCCAACTCTTCTTGACTGCCTTCACCCATTCTTTAGCTTTGGAAATCAACCCAAGTGAAACACGAAGAACATAGTACAGTTGTGTACACTTACCATAAATGTAGATGTTCTAGTGTATTCACTGTTGCAGTCCTGGTTTTCCAGCCCCCTTGTCCCTCTCTCTCTCACTCCTTACAAGGCTTTTGGTATTTACTTTCTACTGGTGGTGTTACTCCACCATAACTTAGCTCCCTATTTGGGGGCTCCTGACATTTGGGGCAAGAAAAACTGATGTAATGGTGTAGACTGCCTATTTTTATACCACTGATGACCTGACGTCAGTCCTGAAGCAACAGAAACTGATGCAGAAATGCTAAGCCTCTGGTATTTGGGCATGATAACCCAAGTTTGATGACTGCAACAGTGAATACACTCGAACATCTACATTTATGATAAGTGTACACAACTGTACTTTTTCTTACATTTGTAAGACAAGCATACAAATCATATTAATATTCACAAATGACATATGATTATTTACAAAAATTCCAGCTAGCTGGTCTGGCAGCCTCACATATACTAACTGTAAGATTGCACAACAGTGGGCATATCTGGAAGCTTCCTTATTCCCAACTATAATGCAGCCTCACTATGTTTAATAGACATAGTTCAATGAAACACTGATCTAATGAAACAAGCTATCATACCAGTTTATAAGTAAACCAAGTAATTGATCTACCAAATAGAACACAGCTCATTCTGTGAAGAGAAGGAGCATCAGTGGCAACACAAAAAAGGGAGCAAAACTGCTATTGTCTACTAGTTTGGTAATGTGATTATGACAGATTGACACCAATCAGTTTAACTTTCATCTGGAAGCTTCTTTGTGGAGGTTAGGTATATGATAAGTTTTGGGTGTCCACAGATATTGGGGAAGTTGACCTCTTCTGCAGTGAAAGTTGTAGGGTCTAACCATGCAGTCACCTTTTGTCCCCTTGCTTCTAGTAAGCCTCCCAATTATCTCATTGTGAGACAGTGGTTGTGGTTTCTGGTGAAACCTTCATCAATGTTGTCATTTTTTTAGACCCTTGTGGGAATTTTTCCTTGAGGTTTTGATGAAATGGTCATTGGCAGTTCTGCTACACAGAAAAGAGTAGGCATGTCTGAGACTGAGGAGTCAGCTGGGAGATAAGGATTGAGTATGATTTTTGCCCTTCTAACCTATATCAGAAGGAGGGGGGATGTGCTTTCTGTTTAGAGCTGTAGTTCTTGGAGACCAAGGCATTTAGTTCTGTTGCGTAAGTTATGGATTGGTATCATTGCATGTTGGGCATGTGATAAGTCAGTGGTTATGCCATTAGAAAAAAAAATCATGTGTTAGGATGGTGGTGTACTGGACCCCACTGATCTTTCTCCTCCATTTCTTCCCAAGACATGTATTGTAGGACTTCCCAGCTTGCAAACCACAAACTATGAAGGATTAGCTGGACAGGTGTTTAGAAGGTCAGAATGGAAAATTAGAGAGGTGTTCTTGGACATGGTTGATGCCAGATGGCTCCAGTGGAACCAGAATTTTTTAAAGAATCAATTAAAAAATAATGCATTTTTCACTTTTATTTCTTCAGTCAACTTCATGAAGAAGAAGGTTAAAGGGCTTCCATTCATTCAGATTTCATTTGGGCTCCTTCCTTATGATAACAAATTCATGGAGTTAACCAGAGCTGTGATCACTTTGGCTTAAGTACTGATCACCTTACAGATATTGCTGACTCTTTGACTGTAGAGGACTTTCATGGTGCCCTGGACATTTTTAGGATGTTCTATAGGGTTTTGATTAGGCAAGGAGGCTGATGTATTATTAATGGAGTCTGAGAGCTTCTCCGATCCTGACACAGATTTCTTCCACTATGCTGTTATGCCTTTTGGCAAATTTATTTATTTACATTTGTTAGCTCAGTAGGTTTGTGTCAGTTGTGACCCCTTTTTTTTGGTAGATTCCCAAGGAGAAAAGCTCTACACAAAACAATACACACATTGTCTAATTCTAAGAGTACAGAAGTGTTGTAATGAATTAGTACATATACAAATTGCAGATATGAAAAATGTATTTATTTTATACTACATGCATTGTATATACCTTATATATATAAATAATATTATTTGGAGATGTACTAGTTATACTAGTTGATTTTCAGTAAGCAAGTAGTATATTATTTTAGTAGCAGATGTGAAATGATGGTAGTCATTTAGGATTTAGGGAAGAGGAAAACAAGGGGCAGTAAGCAAAAAAAGAGTAAGTGGTTAGAAGAGATGTTTGGGGAAAAGGATAGTACTGTATTACAGGAGGAGAAATCGGGAGTTAGAGATGAGGCAAAAAGGAAAAAAGTAACATTTTGTTATCTGAAGAGAAAAAGGAAGAAGGGCTTAAGAAAGACATGAAAAGTTGAGAGAAAAATGGAAGACAGCTGTCTGGAGGCATCACAGAAACTGATACTATAATGTGTTTGGAGAACTTGATTAAGTTAGTTTGTAGAGATGTTAATTCAGTGTTTACTTATTTATAAGTAGTTCTGTGGGAATGTTAATTCAGTGTTTACTTACTTATAAATAGTTTTGTGCATGTAGAAATACTTTTTGGGTTGTTTCCTTTCTGAGATGTGGGAGGTTGGAGTTCTATGCCTGCAACACACCTCTTAAGCATTATGCTGAATTATCCTGTAACCCAACTTGTACCCTCTCAGACGTTAAGACTGTCTGAACCAGCAGCTGGACTCTTACATCCATTTTCTTTTTCAGAACAAAGAACGTCTAACATTGAAGGTCAGATTGTCCAGATGTGACAGAACTATGGTCTTCATGGCTGTCACATGCTTCATATATTAGGCCTCATGCTAGTAGCTGTAGTGGCAGTACCCATTCCTTGTTCATGTGACAAACTGAGTTGTAGATGTCTGTGCAGTGGGTGCATTATCTTGTGGACCTCTTCTGCTTCTTCTTCCAGGTCATGAATCCCATGAAAATGGAATGGAAGTGGTGATTGCTAATGAAGACTTAATAGGGTTGACCTTTTAGGTGCCTTCTCAGTCATTGTTCCTTGTCACAGATGCATTTATTTTTGCTTCTGGTACTGCCCTGGCTGATTGTTCAATTTGTGACTGGTGACCACTGTCATATTTTGCCCTTTAAATCAACCTTCTGGAAAAGTTGACAGTGTGGAACATCCTCAAGACATTTTCTAACTATGTTAGCCCCCACGTAGACTATATCCAAACTGTTCTGTAGTAATGTGCTATATCAAAAATAAAGAAAATTGAGTCTTCGACATTGTTGCTTCTCACCTTCTGGTCATAGGACTGGGTCATCCAAGATGTGTCATTTTCAATCCCTGTGAATACCTTGTGTTTTTAGTCAAGTCCTGGATGCTTTGATTCATGCTCCATTGTCCCTTAGGGAAGTCTTCATCCTAAGGTGTTTGCCTGTTTTCTCATGAGATTCATCAGGATGTAGACCTTTTTGCATCAGTAGGGAACACACATTTCTGTCATTACTGCTGTCTTTGGCCTGATGCTCGAGACTGTTGTTCAGATGAGGTGCTTGTTTCAAGAAGTGGGAGGTTGATCTGTGCCCTTTTACCACTTTTCTTTCTCATAAAAATTCAGGCAAAGAAATCTCAAAGTGATAGCTTTTCTTTGAACTAGGCACGTTTTCTTTATTCAGCAGCTTTTTGTATCCTACTATTCCCATTTCCACCTGTAATGAAGTTATTTACAGAAATCACAGTCTTTGATAAGTCTTCTGATGTGCCGTTTTGGTGTTTTACTCCTGAAATCTGTAGCGGTTTCAGATTTGGAATTTTGAAGGAGGAATGAAAATTGTTCTTGCAGCCTGCAATGATTCTGTTAGGGCTACATATTTAGCAATTTTGAAATGTTTTGTCATCTGGGCATCTGACAAGTGCTTTATCTCCTTTACTTGTCATATCCATGTGGTTCTAAATTATATAAGTAAAAACAAAAAAAGCGAAAAACACTCCCAAGTCCACCAAGTGACGTTAACGCTTTTGTTTACTAAAATGAGCAAACTTCATCAGACCTGGTTTGATGAAGTGTGCTCATTTTAGTAAACGAAAGCTCTAATCTCACTTGGTGGACTTTGTTTTTACTAGTTTTTGAGTTATTTAGTTTGCATTTGGATTCTAAATTATATGTTTGAGCTGTTTAGTACAAGATTAGCCTTTTCTGTTGTGAAAATAATCAGAATCAAAACAAACGTGCCTGGTGATTGAAATTCTCATTTGGAAGTCACTTATCACTACAAGATAGTGCAGGTAATTCTAGCAACTGGATGGCTAGTAGCTTAAGGCATACCTAAGAGGCAAAAAGGCATACATCTGAGCTGAACTTTAATTTCATTCTCTGTATAAACACCTGTATTTGCCCAACAACATCCACTCGGGGGGGGGGGGGTCCTGGCTACTGCTCATGCCCCTATTTTGGGCAAGGAGCTACACAGCATTGCTCCATTAAAAGCACCTGTTGCATTTAAAGAAATGGCAGTGCCTAAAATAAATGAGGACATGTCAGGGCTAGCAGTTTTAACCTTTCAGGAAGCACGTGTGTCTCTTTGTGATCTAGTTCATAAGTCTTGAGTCTGCCTACCAAGTAGTTAGCACAGAGTGCTTGGAGAATCCAGAATAGCTCCATAAAGACAAATATAACCGCCCATAAAATATAAGCCCCCCTGGTTTCAAGCGAAACGTAGTGTGATGAGGCTTACAATCAAAATCTTGAGGTGACTTTCCTCGACACTTGGAAGGATGAACACGAAGCAGCAGAGAGGCAAAACTACGAACACGATTCCTGTTGACTGTGAAATGTCAATAAGGAGATTGTATTCATAGTTTTGAGCATCGGTGTTTTGAAAGGCATCGCACTACAGTGGGGATCGAGAAAAGTACCCTTTTTCCTCACTGTTGTCCGATCTTGGAGTTAGAATATATAAGTAGCAGGAGATGTGGGGGGTGCAGCCCCTCACATGGGGTGCAGGGAGCGGGGGCTTGCCCCTTGCAAAATGGTAAGACATTTTCCGGTTCATAGTGGATGTTTTTTCAGGATAGCAAGTGGTCAAATGTCAATTCTTTCCATTGAAGGAATCTACATTCTAAGCAAGTGTCGCAATTTTATTTCATTGTTCCTGGTCGGGGTTGTAAATGGTCGAGGAAAGTCACCTCGACATTTTGATAGTAAACCGTGTGATGAATATATTGAAGTGTCATTTTCTGCAGTTTTGTTTCATTGTGGCAGTTTCAACCTGTTGGATGATCTTATTAATGCATATCTTTGATTATGTATTGCTCTGTGGAGACTCTGTTTGACTTGCTTGCAGAAAACTAAAAGGGAAAGATGGCTACATACATTTTGAACACAGCTTTATCTAACACACAGTTGTCAAGCATCATGTATCCAAAATCATCATTGACATCATAATCATAGCCTTATTGATTTACCTATTTACATTTCTTTTTTTTTTCATAAAATTTTCAACATTTCAAATTATTGACTTTTTTCAACCAATAAACCTACATGGCACATATAGCCCTCTTGTTTTGTGCAATTTCCAGTGCCCCCTATCATTTCTGTCTTTCCCATCATTCTCATCTACATTGTGAAAGTAGTGACCTCACAGAGAACCATAGCTCTTCTGCTCTGAAAATGGTAACAATCTGCTTTCTACAGCTACAGTGGATATAAAAAGTGTACACACCTATGTGAAAATGCCAGATTTTTGTGATATAAAAAATGAGACAATAATAAATAATTTCAAAACTTTTCCCACATTTAATGTGACCTGTACCCTGTACAATTCAATTGAAAAACAAACAAATCTGTTAGGGGAAAATTATAAAAAATAAAAAACGTACAATAAGCTGGTTGCATAAGTGTGCACACCCTTAAACTAATAATTTGTTGAAGCACCTTTTGATTTAATTACATCATTCAGTCTTTTTGGGTAGGAGTCTATCATCATGGCACATTTTGACTTGGCAGTATTTGCCCACTCTCTTCCTTGCAAAAGCCCTCCAAATCTGTCAGATTGTGAGGGCATATCTTGTGCACAGCCCTCTTCAGGTCACCCCACAGATTTTCTGTTGGATTTAGGTCTGGGCTCTGGCTGGGCCATTCCAAAACTTTAATTTTCTTCTTGTGGAGCCATTCTTTTGTTGATTTGGATGTATGCTTGGGGTCATTGTCATGTTGAAATTCCTCTTCATCTTCAGCTTTCTAGCAGACACCTGAAGGTTTTGGGCCAAAAGTGACTAGTGTTTGGAACTGTTCATAATTCCCCTCCACCTTGACTAAAGCCCCAGTTCCAGCTGACGAAAAGCAACCCAAAAGCATGATACTGCTACCACCATGCTTCACAGTTGGGATGGTATTCTTTTGGTGATGTGAAGTGTTGTTTTTGTGCCAAACATACCTTTCTTTTGGAATTGTGGCCAAAAATTTCAACCTTGGTCTCATCAGACCATAACATAGTTTCCCACATGCTTTTGGGAGACTTGCTGTATTGTTTTGCAAATTTTAGCTGGGCCTGGATGTTTTTCTATATCAGAAAAAGCTTCCATCTTGCAAACCTACCCTATAGTGCAGACATATGGAGAATACGGGAGATTGTCACATGTAGTACACCACCAGTACTTGCCAGAAATTCCTGCAGCTCCTTCAGTGTTGCTGTAGGTCTCTTGGCAGCTTCCCTGACCAGTTTTCATCTTGTCTTTGGGAGGGGCGTCCAGTTCTTTGCAGTGTCACTGTTGTCCCATATTTTCTCCACTTTGTGATGACTGTCTTCACTGTGTTCCAGGATATATCCAATAATGTAGAAATGTTTTGTACACTTCTCCTGACTGTTACCTTTCAACAATGAGATCCCTTTGATGCTTTGTAAGCTCTCTGTGAACCATGGCTTTTGCTGTAGCAGGCAACTGAGTAAATGCCAGGAAAATCTTACTAGGACAGCTGAACTTTATTTGAGGTTAATCAGAGTCTCTCTAATTGTTGGCAGGTGTTTACCCAAGAAGACTGAATGTTGTAATTAAATCAAAAGGTGCTTCAACAAAGTATTAGTTTAAGGGTGTGCACACACAACAAAGTATTAGCTTAAGGGTGTTCGATCCATTGCGGTTGGGGAAAAAAAATCTACACTGTGTGGAAACTCTAACTCACTACCTAAGTAAGAAAATCTGGTGCTTACAAAGCATGAGCATCCTCTCTTCTAATGATCTGACAGTCAGTGCCTTGTTTGTTACATGATATATAGCAATATATGTGAAGTATGTTTGTAAATGTTAATTTGTTAATACAGTGTGATTACTTTTGTATAAATGTAAATCTGCCTATGTCACAAGTGATAATTCAGTAAAGGTATGTTTAAAAAAAACTAAATTGGTTTTATTATCATCTGTCACTCTGTGAACCGTGGGAAAGCTGTCCCAACACAATACTACCTAGGATACAGTAACATGCAACCCTTCCATCTCCATTAACGCAACACCAACAGTTAGTCTCCACCATACTATATAGATTATAGCAGTACTCAGTAACTTATGTATTCAGCAGCTGGGTCACAAATATATACATATATATGGATCTGTGTCACTAGATCGAGTTTTCAATATTTCAAAATTCATATCGGTGAGACGATGTTGAATTTCTGAAAGCTCAAACATCAAAAAACCCCACAAAAATCAATCTTTTTAAAATATTTTTGCATTGGGGCAAGCCCCCCACACCCCCTGCAAATTAAATATACAAACTCTGAGATTGCACTACATTGAGGAAAATGGTAAATTTCCTGATCCTCACTGTACAACAGTATCCATTCAAAAGCTTCGAGTTTTCAGAGAAGCGATCATATCATCTCACCGATATAAATTTCGAGTTTCTAAAAACTCTTATCAACTGATGGGATCCACACACATATATAACTATATTTGGGGAACCCATTTACCATGTGTTCACTAGCTAGTTGAGAGAATAAAATTCAAATTAGAAAAGATTCAAATTAATCTGTTAATGGGATATATTTTTTGTGATGGTTAGCTTACTGTAGCAAACTAAGAAAATAAAAACACCCCTTAATTCTGTATGTGCATTATGATTTGGGAGTGGTTTTGACTTGCTGTTTGTTTAAAGGTCTTCTTAAGGGCATAGTTGGGAAGAAACTTTGCAAATAGTTGTACTGTCACCAAGAGTAGTAATGATTTTCATTCTAGTATAAGCAGGAGTTGAGTGTTTTATACTGCATTCAGTGAGGGCTAGAAAATATGTATATAGCATATGTTATGTGGCTGAATGGTACTGGTAAAAATGAGATTCTTATGATGACTTTATTCCCCAAATAGCCTCATTCGATAATTGATTTGAACTACTTACTGATTTCAGTTTGTAACTAAACTATACCTGTGAAAATTTCTGTATAAAAGCATGTTTGTTTTTCACATTGTAAGTATGTATCAGTCCTTATACAGTTAGCTATGCAATATATAGGTAGCTTTTTCCATACTCATCAAGTCCTTTACGATTTGTATTTTTGCCAGGCTATCAGTGGCGTCTCCAGATCAAGCTTCAGCCAGTTGTGAACCTATTGCAGGATAAGGGAAGACTGATAGACTTCTTACTCCAACGCAAAGAGTGTAAAATGGTCATATTGTCTGTTTGTCTGCAATGTAAGTGTACATTAGCTTATTCATAAGTAGTTAGGCATCATTGTATGGATAATGCAGCTTGCTAGACCAAGGAATGAATTTAAATAAAATAGTTTCACTATTTACAAATATGCATATCTCGGATTTGACTTGTATTACTTATTTAAATTCTTTTTAATTATTTCAATTTAATTTTTTTATTTAACCATTCTTGTTTGCTTCATGTCTCTCTAAGTAGTTGTGGATAGCAAGCTGTAAGTACTTTGTGATATATCATAATATAAGTAGTTGATAATTAAAATCAATCACTAATGAATTCACCCTGCTATCTAATATCATTTAGCCTTGTGTGTTAAAAGCACTGTAGCAAGAATTTGTGGATTTATTGCGGTCGAGTGGCGTTCGAAAGACATGCGTAGAATGGGCGTGCCATCGTTGAAAGTAGGGCATCGAGCTGGCACCTCGGCACCCATAAAAAAGAATCTACTGCCAATCATTAGCTGACTGGAGTTCCGCTGTGGCGACCCCTAACCAGGAAAAGCCAAAAGAAGAACAACAGCTTGCTTTGTTTACTTCAGTTTCTTGATATATGCTTTCACATTTATGTTTCTGAAACCTTCATCTTTCATTTAAGATAGCACCTTAATGCTTTGTCAGCACGATTCATGTCTTGTTGGCAAAACAGTTTGAAAGAGAGGGTATATTTTCTCTTCTAACTTTTTACCAAAGTAAGAACATATGTTAGGGGCATTATTTTACGGTTTGTTTTCATTACTGTATATGTTTAATAAGGTGGTATTCTGTTTCTTCTGGGTCTGTTGATACCAACTTAAAAAAAAATTATTTTCATGTGTGTGTGCCCTTTCCATAACTGTTTTACTTGAAGCACTGTGTTTTATAATTTTCTGCTTTGGACTTCAAGCCAACTTTGTATCCTGTTAATGTTTCTTTTCTGTGCAGCAGCCTACTTTGATAATCTGTGACAAAAATGAGGCAGGGATACTTCACATTTGGAAGCAGACACTAGTCACATGATTCTAAGGCTAGGATGTGCATTTGTCCTTTATCCCTTCCTCTTTAGCTTTATACTTCAGTGGACACAATGATTCTTTCACCTCACAAGTCTCACATGCAGTAAGTTCTCTGAGTTGTTGGAAGAATTAACATCCCTTTCAGGAAGAGAGGATGACCTCTTAATTGGCAGGCTGATTCTGAGCTGTGATCCACGTTGTTTACTTCATCCTAATCAGGTGGTTTACTAGTAAAATATGAAATCTGTGAGAAATGAGAGGAAGCTTTCCTTTTTTCTGTGTTTCTCTACTTCCTGCTGCTGCAACCATATTTTACTGTATTTTCTAATTCCTCATCTTCACAAGCACAGATATAGCCACTCTGCATTGAGAACTATGTCTCTCTCATATAAAGTTCTGATCCATTGGGGGTGCCTTTCCATTCTTAGTTGAAGCCTCTAAACCTCTGAGGCCCAGCTGGGGATCTCCAAGACTTATCTTTTACTCTCCTGTATTTTGATATACATTGGCTTGTGGCTCCAAGTTCCTGTTTGATCTAGAATATGTGAGTGACATTACCTTTTGAGTGGATTGGATTTGAGATTTCATTCTGGCAGGGGATTTAGTGCTAGTAATGCCATCTTAAAGAATGATACTGCGCTTTGAGTCATAACTCCCAGTTGCTGGCATGTTTATGATGCACATTTACATCTTCCTGCTACTGTTACACTAACATCCCAATATTGCCAAGACTGCAGTACTAAAGTGTAACCAGAGAAGACAGTTTGCCTTTGAGGTGCCAAATTGTCTCTCGTATTTAGAAGGTTAATTTTAGTTGAGGACTGGTTTGCATCTTTTTGGTAGGGACAAGGAGGGGAGAGAGAAATACCAAGAAACCATTGAGAAGTTCATCAGAATAAAAAAAATGGACGGCGCAGTGGTGCAGAGGTTAATGTTGTCGCCTCACAGCAAGAGGTTCTCCAGTTCGATTCTCGGCTGTGCAGAATTTGCATGTCCTCCATGCATTCATGTAGGTTTTTCCTGGATGCTCTGGTTTCCTCCACGGTACAAAGACATGCATCTGGACCATTTCTCCCTGGGCCTTCGCTGAAAATTGGCTCGTTCCCAGTCGGACTTTCCTGGTAAACAAATGTTAAATAAAATAAATAAATAAAAGTCAGTGAGAAAGTGAAGATTAGCATCTTGAAGACTGTTGTGTCTTTATGGACAGTTGTACATCACAGCTAAATCTGTATTACAGCCCTCATGCTAAAGTGTTTCACCTCATATGTTTGCCTTTATAAATAGTTTTTTTTAATGTAGCATTCCTACTTGACATTTCTTCTCTTTAAATTCAAACCCTTTGATTAAAGTAGAGTAAAATACTGTTAAGCAAGGACAGATTCATTTTATCAGTATTTTCTCATTGCACTTGTCAGATCCATACAAACCATTCTCTACAAAAGTCTTTAATTGCTGCATCTGCTAGAGAACTTCGCACAGCATGTTTGTGTCCTTGTTAGATTTTTATGTATGTAAGTATTGTACATGTTCTGTAGTTTGTCTGTACAGTTACTGTTTTGTACAATGTAAAGAAAACCTGCTTTTACTGCTTCCTGTTCTGTATGTTACCTTTGTGCCTGGGTCAGTGCTAAAACACATCAGCTAAACCCACCCTTATTAAATAAAGAATGGTCAGCTAAATCAGAAGATGCCTTAGAACAGTAAAAAAACAACCACTGTAAGAAATCCTTTGTCTGTATGAATAAAGATAGTCAATTGTCACATATCATGCTACTGAGATTTTGAACAAAGGCTGAAATCCATTTTGGCAGTTAATTACTATATGAAGATGCTGTTTGTAAGAGAGGCTTCTTTAAACATCTTTATTAAACATAACTTGTTTCTCTTAAGTGATGTAAGTCACACAAAGTAACAGAGAAGAAACCATATCATACAAACATTTCCTTTATTTGCATGCAGTTTAGATTTTAATAATTAACATTCGCTCCAATATAACATATCTTGCTTAATTACCACCTTCCCTTAAATTTCACTTCCCTTCCTGAACACTGTTCTTAATGTATTGTATTTCTGTGTAATTTTCTCTGTCGCTTTTCTAAAGATATCACTTTCAGTTTTTTTTTATCTCCTTTGCAATACTTCAGTTACAGTTAGTTTCAATTTTGATTTCCGTTTTCTAGTAAATGACCACCTGGCCAAGCATGTCACCGGTTCTGTCGACTCATTTCTCCCTGTCTTCTCGATCCTCTCGGCTCTCCCACTCTGACATGTGCTGTTTCCTCAAAGCCCAGATCCAGCTGGGGATTTTGCCTTCTCCGATCCATGCTGGATCCATGAGAACTCCGACCCCAATTATTGCAGCCTTCTCCTCTGATCCAGTCCTCGGCTTCGGAGCTGCAGGGCCTAGTACCTCCCGAGTAGATCAGCATTGGATCATGGGAAATCTCTTTCCCCAATTCTGACAATGTCCCAGACCGGCTGGGCCTCAATTCCATTGGAGCAGAGCAGGTCCAGGTGTGTTAACACTGGGTCCTCAGGTTGGTGACTGCTCTGACCTTTTTGGAGCCATGCCTTTCTCTGGGGGCCTCTACCTTCAACAGTTGGGGCTGTGCCTTCTGTTGATGTCAGATCCAGGATTGCCTCATCCTTTTCTCCCTTAGGGGCTTTGCCCTCTGGGTGGGGAGGGCAGGTTCTCCCAGCATTTCAGGTGGAAGAGAGGGCTTTCTTGACACCACGAGACATGATTCCCCCAACTGCCAGACCCAACCCAATCCAATCCAATGTGGATCAAAGATTTGCTCTCATTCGTTGATCCATGGTCAGCCCCTCCCAGAGAACCTCCAGACTACCTCTCAGCAAGGGGTTCCTCTGTCTTCCAAATCCTCCCCAGAGTATTCCACTGAGGAGGTCCCTCGGAAGCATCGGTACAGAAGGAAGCACCTAGACTCCTTTTTGGAGGACAACTTCAAGAAGGTTTCCATTCAGCTGAACACTATAGCTTGTAGTGCTAACTCCTTGATTTGGTTAATCTCCCATGCTGTGGAGAGACCCTCTCGAGCAGCTGGTTCATGCATAGCCCTCAGGAGACATGCTTGGATGAGACTGTGCGGGTTTGCGGACCCCTTTAAGGCATCATTTATTAATGCCCCCTTTCACTGTTCCTCCATGTTCGGACCATCAATTAAGGAGACACTTGCACTCAGTGAACAGGAAGGCAAGACATTGTCTGCCATGAGGGTCAAGTTTTCTTCCCCTCCAATGGACCTTTTCCTGCAACCAAAGGTGTGTGGGAAGAAGATGTGGTTCCATAAATCCTAGGGGCCTTTTTTTGATTCGCAAGATGAATCCTCTTCAAGAGGCAGAGGGAGAGGATTCAATGGTAGACGCTGCCCTAGAGGAAGGTGGGGTCCATAAAACCAGGGCTTCAGAAAACGCTTCTCTGACAGACCCTTTTAGAGATGCTCAGCTGTCCTACTTTTAAGGCAGTTGGTGCCAGACTATCCTTACATCCAGAAGCCTGGAAAGACATAACAAACGACGCCTGGGTGTTAAACATAATTTCCAGAGGTTACTGTAGCCCCTTTTCCCTTCCTCCTCTCAGCACCAAGGAGCATCTCCCTGACATGCCATCCAGTCAGAGAGAGACTGCCCTTCTAGAAGTACAAAAACTTCTAGACAAAAGAGTCATCCAGCTGGTCCCGACCAAACAACTAGGATGCAGAACTTACACATGCTTCCTTTTGGTGCCAGAGAAGATGGGGACCTTTGACCCATCCTTGATCTGAGCAGTTTGAATCTATTTGTCAAGAAGTTGAAGTTCTGCATGGTTGTGGTACAGTCCATTCTGCTGCTCCTGTGCAAGGATAACTGGATGTGCTCTGTAGATCTCCAGGATGCATATTGTCATATCAAAATAGACAGGCGCTCCAGGAGGTATATGTGCTTTTGGCTGGGGGTCAGCCATTACCAGTTCAGAGCACTGCCCTTTGACCTCACTGCTGCCCCCCCCCCCCCCAGGGTGTTCAAATGCATGGCAGTAGTTTCAGCGCAACTCTGTCTGCAAGGATTCCAGGTGTTTTCCTACCTGGACGATTGGCTCCTAATGGCACCCACAAGGCATCAGCTACTGCCCATGATTCAGGATATGCTTCGCCACCTAAAAATCACAGTGAGCATGGCAAAATCCAAAGTGACCCCAGTACAGGATATTGAATTTATTGGGACACAGTGGAACACAATCACCCAAATTGCAGCCCTACCCTACAGAGAATAATTTCTCTGTGACAGCAGGTTCAATGTCTGCTAGACACTTCATCTCCTCCAGCTCACCTAGTCCTCATGGCCCTAGATTCCATGTCAGCTGCCATTCTTCGAGTCCCCTTAGCCAGGTTTTTCATGCGGGTTCTCCAGTGGACCCTGGCAGTACAATGGTCTATTCGGTGCCACCCATTACCAACCTTGGTTAAGCTTACTTCAATTTGCAGGCATCACCTGCAATGGTGGATGCCTACAGATGACCTTCATCTCGGCAGACCCTTCATTCTCCCCCACTCCTTTGGCCACGGTGACCACAGATGCCTCCCTGTTGGGGTGGGGGGCATTTTCAGGGAAAGATGGTCCAAGGCAGGTGTCCTCCACAGAGACCAAATTTTACATAAACATTCTGGAGATGAGCATGGTTCTTCTCACATTGCAAGCCTTTCAGGACTGCCTTCCTCTGGGGACAGTTGCAATTTTGACAGACAATATGTCGTTGGTATGGTACATCAACAAGAAGGGGGTAACACATTCTTACCCTCTGTGCAGAGAGGCTATGAGGGTTTGGGAATGGACGATCACTTCAAACCACTTTCTCATTGCAGCACACATCCCAGGGGAATCCAACAGTCTGAGCAGTTCGATATTAAGTCCTCACGAATGGTCCCTTAACCAGTCAGTAGCGAAGCAGATATTCAACCGTTGTGGCTAACCTTGCTGTGATCTCTTTGCCCCTCCCCTGAACAAGTGCAGCACGTACTTCACTCTGATCCCCCTATGGGGGAGGCACCAAGGGATGTTCTAGTCCATGATTGGCCTCCAGGTCTACTTTTTGCTTATCCTCCAATTCCCCTTATTCCCAAAGTTCTACAGAAAGACAGCAGGTTGAAGACCAATCCTCATTGCCTCTCACTGGCCTCATCAGGTACAAGTCCCCTTCCTGCGGTCTCACAGCAAATATCCTCCATGGATACTGGATCCCAGACAGGATCTGATTTCCCATATGTCAGAATTACAGATTCCCAAGCTCTGATCCCTCAAACAAACCGCTTGGGTTCTCCACTTCCAGTGATTTTGCTAAAGTCCAGGTTAGCTTCCCTAGTCTGCGAAATAATTCTTGCCTCTCAAAAGCCCTCCACCAAGAAAATATATGATAGCAAGTGGAAGAAGTTTTCCTTCTGGGCCTCGCAAAGGAATATTGACCCCTTTTTGGCTTCAGTCTCGTATGTTCTTATATTCCTTAGCTTGCTTTTCCAGAACGGAGCTAGTTTTTGTATCATAAAGGTGCAACTCATTGCCATCATGAATTTCTATGTGGGGAGGGGAGTTGGTTTTCCCTCTGTCCTTTCCACTTCCAAACTCTGTCGGGCCTTTCTAAAAGGGGTTTTTCATCTTGGGCCTCCAATTAAATATCCTTCTCCCCCTTGGAATCTTACATTGTTACTGCAGGGACTCATCCAGAAACCCTTTAAACCTGCGAGCTCTTGTGAGGTAAAGTATCTGTTGTGGAAGAAGGCCTTTCTTGTGGCTACTACGTCAGCCAGAAGAGTCAGAATTACAAGCTCTGTCTTCTCAACCATTGTACATAACCTTCTTTAAAGATAGTCTCTCAGGATGAATCCTTCATTCATACCAAAGATGGCTTCGGAGATCAACATTAACCAGACCATCCACTTGCCTGTATTTTCCCCTAATTACTTCAATAAAGGTGAATATATGCTGCATTCCTTGAATGTTCACAGACAGTTGCATTTCTGCTTACATAGAACTAGACCTCCCAGAAAATCTGAGCAGTTGTTCATTGCCTTTTCGCCAAATAAGTTGGGCCAGGCTTTGTCTAAGGTTACATTAGCCCAATGGATTATGGAGTGTATCTCTAGAGTTTATTCTAAGCAAGGCAAGCAACTTTCCCATCCAGTAATAGCCCACTCTACTAGATCAATGTTCAACTTCATCAGCTTTTTTGTCTAGAGCTCCACTTGATGAAATCTACACCACAGCTACTTGAGCCACATGTCATACGTTTGTATCACACTATAAGTTGGACATTATTTCCAGGAACAAGGCATCCTTAGGTTCCGCGGTGCTCAGGCATATCCTTCCTTGATGTCCTCCCAGAGGTTGGGTTGCTGGGAAGTCTGTCCCATTCGAGATGCATAATGAAATAGACAACATCAGATTAGAAGTTATGTACTTACCATAACTTGCCATCTGTGTTGTCCAGTTTCATTATGCATCACATCCCACCCTCCTTCCCCCTTCCTGGTAGAACTGAGAGCGATCGAGAGAATTGCAGAACCCACTGGTTCCTAGTTTGGGCTCCAGTGGGTCTCTTTCTTTGTATATCTATTACCTTTGGGATAGCCATCTTGAGGAAGGGGCAGCAAACTCTATTTGAGGGTTTGAAGAGGATTGAGGAATCATGGGAGAGGGAGGAGCAGATACCAAGTTATGGTAAGTACATAACTTCTGTTTTGTCCATATCATTTATAATCAGGCCTGGTCTGCTCACATCCTTGAGGTCCCAGAGAGGTAGACTTGACTAAATGGCATCAAAAGTCAGGTTTATCCAAAACTTGCTTTGTTTGGTAAGTTGGGCTTTGCTCCTATGACCAAACTGCACCAACCATTGCTAAATCTTGCATTACTTATACCGGAGTATATAACAAAGTTATTTGTAACTTTCCATAATTGCCAGTAATTATCTCTGATTTATATTAAATACTTTTTTTCAGAACAAATCCAAGGGCATATATTACCATGGTTTGTACATATTGTATTAATTCTATTCTGAATTATTTTTGTTTAGCTGCTATTCATGTCCCTCTCTTCCCCTTCTTTAATTCTTCTCCATCCAAGAGCTGGCCAGCTTTGCTTTTCCTGAGTACATGGCTGGCAGCTGGGATTTAACATAAATAATGCAGGCTCATGAGCTGAAAAGGATTTGAAAATAATAATTTTCAGGAATGGACACTGGAATGCTGGATTGCATCATGCAGGAAATGTATTCCAGATATGCCCAGGAGATACGAATTTCATTGTACATTTACTGGTAAAACTACATGTGGAGTACTTTCTTCTGTTATGAGTAAAAATAAAAAAGTGGGACAGGAGACTACAGTGGTAGAAAACTTGCAGTCATTTCTGCCTAGTAAAGATATTGGAAGGAAGTCTTGTCTAGAAATGCACCTGGTTCTTTTTTTTTTACTATCTCTTCCATTGAGAGAAACAGAGTGAGACATAGAAAGAGAGAGAGAGAGAGAATGTTGTGTCTTCTGACTATTTGTAAAACTACATTGTTGCAAGTGCCATCAAATGCTTCTGCTCAGTCACTTTCGGCTTTTCCTGGTTAGGGGTCGCCACAGCAGAACTCCGGTCCGCTCATGATTGGCAGTGGATTTTTACGGTGCCGAGTTGCCAGCCCGACGCCCAACCTTCAAAGAAGGCATGTCCATTTATGCTCGCACCTACCTGCATGTCTTTAGCGTCACTCCGACCATGGGGAGGACATGCAGACTCCACAGAAAAGGCGCTCCAGCTGAGAATCGAATGGGAGAACCTCTTTATTTTTACTTTTGCTGCCTTATTGAATTCTTTAAAAAATGCAAATAATGTCCACATATTTTATGTAGATTATCATTCTGGTGGTTGGCCTCTTTAGGTTATAGAAAATGAGTTATAAGAGAAAGGCATCACTGTTTATACAGGAAGTTCAACCCATAATTTACATTTGCAACCATGAGATTTCTTAACGTTGGTATTTTAAATAAAACTAGAATGCCCTTTAACCCACTTGAAGACTACATTTCTATTAAAAAATCCTAATTTACTCCATCTCTGTTGCACTAGCCCTTCTAATTTGCCACTCAGTCTTACCTGTTTCTCAAAAATGTCATTGACTCAAATGTAATTAACTTAAAATTGACCATTATTCCTTCTCTTTCTGTAGTGTCTAGGTCTGTCATCAGCTGCAAGACATCAGCAATTCTAGGTTCTTTGGGTGACTTCCATTTTCCAGTTATGTAATTTTGTATCAAAATTAGCACTGGAATAGCTACTGCATTCATGTGGTCTCCCACCTTGACCCCTTCAATCCACTTTAGGCAAATGCTTGCTTTTGTTAGCTCATAGTTAGTTCCTAATATGATTTGAATTAACACTTGTAAACCCTTCTTGTCGTTGTCTCTTTTTTTTTTTTTACTGTCCCAGAGAATATAGTTCTAGTCTCCTTTTACATTACCGTCACATTTCCAACAGTTTGGGCTAACATGTGGAACATCTTATGTAGCCTATCTGGAGTATAAAAATACTCATGCAGACATATCCAGCAGAAACTTTTAAATTTCCTAGATCTGGTAGCTGATGTAAGCTTCTGACAGATTTCATGGCAGACATCTTGTGTCGTGTCTCTACCTATCTTTTTTGCCAAAATTTGCTCTGACTCCATTTTTCCTTCCATCTGTCTTGAATTAATGCTTTATATATTTACTCAGTAGCACCTGTCTACTCACCTCTTCGGATCTTGCCCCTGTCAAGATTTTTATTAGCTCAGGTTTTAATACAGCAGTTCTCTTTATATCTCTTCTGTTTTTCCCATAAATTTCATACACGGCTCTGTGTTTGAGTATACCTAACCCCTCTGTTGAGAATTGATCCCATCTTATTTTTCAATCCCTTTCTGGAGGTATTCCCAGAAATACACCTTCCTTAAAGTATCACACCATATCTTTATACCCTCTTATTTTTTTAAAGGCCTTTATTGAAGTATCACTTGGTGAAGTAGCAAACCTACATTTATATAAAACTAAGCAAACCATATTAACAACTTCACATTTACAAACATTGTACATCTCCTATATCATTATATATCATATAATCTTAACAACATTATATAAGTTATTCAGTTCCTGCCTTCTCCTAAACCCCATTCTTGCAAAACATTTTTTGCATGTATTGTTCCCACAATTTCCATTTTTTCTATGTAATTTACTCCTACCTTTTTCTAAAGATCCCACTTCCTGTTCTTTCATCATTGTTACAATATTCACTATTTGGAGTATAGTTGGTTTAGATTTGGATTTCTATTTTTAGTAATTGCTTTTTTGGCAGCCACCAGAATTAAACTTAACAAAACCTTACTATGTCTAGGCAGTCCTGATCCTGTATCCAATCTCAATAAAATCATTTCCTTAGTTACTCGCATTTACTCGCCCAGTATTTTTGACAGAGTACTCTGTAGAGAATTGTTAAAGTCTGCCAGCTCATTCCACTCCCAAAACATATGTTCCTGTTTATCTCTTTCTTCTCCATCACACCTCCAACATTTGCCATCCACCTGAGGAAAACTTCTTTGGAGTCTGCTTGGGTATAAAAGTATCTATGCAAACACTTCCAGGCAAAAATCCTAAATCTAGACTTTGTTGCATATCTGCATACATATGTCCTCCCATTGCTTCTTTGTCAATTGCATATCTATCCTCTCTTCCCAATCTTTTCTGACCTCTTCTGATTGATTCCTGTAGTTATCATGCAATATTTTAAATACTCTACTAATTATCCCTTTTTAACAGGAACTTTTGTTCCAGATTTTATTAAAAACTCAACTTTATCACATAAAAGACCAACTAAAATACTTTATAGTATGCAATTTATATGGTGAAAACTTGGCTAGAAATGCTGTTAAGAAATTATTTTACGTGTAGCTACCTTTTTCCTTTATTAAAATATCACTTACGGCACTGGCACACGTAGATTATTAGAAAATAAAACAAACCATATTAACATTTTTTTCCATTTATGCACATTATACATTCCATGTTTTCTTTCTTTATAACAACTTTCAGTCCAACATTACATAAATCTCTCAATTCCTGCCTATCCTTAAACATCACTCCACTTCCTGAACATAGTTCTGAATGTATTATTAATGCAACTTCCATTTATTTCTTTGTAAGATGCTCCTTCCTTTTTTTAAAGCTGTCTGTACATGTTCTTTTATCTCTTTTAAGGTATTCAGTACTTCAAATACAGTTGGTTTTAGAATTTGATTTCCATTTTTTAGCAGTTTTTGGCAGCTAACAGAGTTAAACATAACAAGTCCTTACTATGTTTACGTAATTAAGATCCTGTGTCCCCAGCTCAAAAAGATTAATTTCCTTAATTACGACCATTTTTGTCAGTGTTTTTAATGGAGTGCTATGTAGTAAAATGTTTAAAGTCTACACCAAAACATGTTCCCAATCTTTCTTCCCCATCTCACCTCCAGCATTTGCTGTCTGCTTGATGAAAAATTATTTGTAACCTGCTTGGGGTATAAAAATAACTATGCAAACACTTCCAAGTAAAAATGCTAAACCTTCTGGACTTTGTTGCATACTTGGGGGCCTTAAATATGCCCTCCCATTGTTCCCTTGGAAATTGCTTTTCCAGTCTCTCTTCCCTAGTTTTCTAACTTTCTCTGATTTTGTAAATGCCTTTATTGAATTATCACTTGTGACATAGGTAAACTTGCATTTATATAAAAGTAATCAAACCATACTAAAAAGTTCATATTTACAAATGTTATAAATCACATATATTGTTGTATACAGTATTAGTCAAACTAGCATTATGTATATTGTTCAGTTTGTACCTTCTGTTAAACCTCATTCCTCCTCCAAAACATTTTTTTCATGTATTGTTCCCACAATTTCCATTTTCTTCTATGTAATGTACTCCCAGCCTGTTCTAAGGGTCTATATTAGAACACCGAACATTCAAAATGTCGAGTGTTCTAATATCGAACCCTACCAATCAAAAATACCAAACATCAAATGTTCAGAACAGCAAATTTTTTCCTGGGGAAAAATTTGCTGTTCCAAAACACATACACACAACACAACACAAGCACACCAAACAAATAGCAATCCACACACACACACCTAAAGTCTTACACCTAACCCTGCACTAAACTATACATACACCACTAACTATCCACTTACCTTAACCCAAACTCTAACCCTAAGGTGCGTCACTATCGCACACTCACCTCACCCGTGCCCTAACCCTAACTCACCTAACCCGGCCGAACCCTCATGTCCACACAAACGCACACATACCTAACCCGCGCCCTAACCCTAACTCACCTAGCCCGCCCTAACCCTCATGTCCACACAATCGTACACATACCTAACCCGCACTCAATCGCACACTTACCTGAACCCGACACGTAACTTTCCAACAGAGCGCTGAAAATACTGGAGCAACAGAAGCAGACAACCAAATTCTTTCCCTAGGAAAGAATTCGGTTTTCTGCTTCTTCGATATTTTCAGCGTTTGCTGAAAATGGGTCAATATTAGAACACGTGACATTTTAAATGTTCGGTGTTCTAATATTGACCCTGTTCTAAAGATCACATTTCTTGTTTTATTTCTGTTACAATATTTACTACTTCAAGTGTGGTTGGTTCAGACTTTGATTTCCATTTTCTAGTAAGTGCTTTTTAGGCAGCCACCAGAATTAAATGTAACAAAGCATTACTATGTGTAAGCAATTCAGGTCTCGTATCACAGCTCAAAAATCATTTCCTTAGTTGCATTAATTTGATTGCCTGGTATTCCTGACAGAGTACACTGTAGGGAATTGTTAGTCTGCCAACTCATTATACTCTGACAACATATGCTGCTAGGCATCTCTTTCTTCCCCACCACACCTAGAACATTTGCCATCTACCTGAGGAAAAATTGTTTGGAGTCTGCTTGGGGTGCAGAAGTATCTGTGTAAACACTTCCAGGCAGAAATCCTTAATCTTCCATATTTTATTGCATATTTGGAAGACAGGCATATGTTCTTCAATTGTTTTTGTGAATTGCTTATCTAATCTCTCTCCCTAATTTTTTCTGACCTTATCTGATTGACTCATGTAGTTATTGTGCAGTATTTTGTATGCTACTAATTATTCCTTTTTTAACAGCAGCTTCTGTTTCAACTAAAAACCCAAAACCAGTGCAGGTCTTTCATTTAGGATTTCCCTATCCCTTTCTCTTTCCCTGTACTCTGATATCTGTCCCTAATAGGGAAGGCAATCTCTAGCCTGCAGTCCAAATGTCTTCTTGGCCTCTGCCCATTCTATTACCTTTTCTTCTCTAATTACTTGTTCCCAGTACCTTTCCTTCTCTAATTACTTGTTCCCAGTACCGTGGTTCCTTTGCCAGCTTCCTCCAGTAAATTCCAGCCCCCTATTGTCTTTACCCCTAATTGCTGTCATTCCTATTGGCAGAATCTCTTTTCTCCATTACCATGTTGGCTTAGTTCTTAGTATACTTTCTGATATTTTATGAATATAATAATATAATATTCTGTGTGACTGTTGCTGTTCTTCTTATGGATCTGCATCCAAAATCCCACTCTTTCCTTATTTTTTGAATGACCACACCTTCCCACTTCATCATCATCCTTTTCCACTTAGAAATGTAGATTTCTGCTTGTGTTATGTATAAGAGCATTAACTGTGTAGGTATAAAATATCCCTTCAAATCAGGTAATCCTAAACCTCCATGTTTTACTATATGTGTTATGTATGTGAGCTTTCAGGTAATCATAAACTATCTTGTTCTATTGGGAGGATCAACTTACCCACTTAACTTTTATCATGTCCCCATAAGTATTGATATTGCTGAATCAAGTCATGAGTGGGTACATAAAACAAAGGTTACAGCTGAAATATATCTTCATTAATTTTATATCCTGAAAATACTTGAAATTTTCTCAAAATGTTCTACACCAAGATGCCCTTTTCTGGATTTGTCAAATGCAAAATAATATCATCTGCAAATAAAGCTAGTTTTTCTTGATTACCATACCAATTACATCATTGAATTTCTCAGTCCTTTATTTTCTTTGTGAATGGCTTTAAATATAAAGCAAATAGAAAATGTCTGCTTCCCCTTCACAAAACTACTTTGCTCCATATTTATTAATTTTGGCAACACCTTTGCCATTCATTTAGCTAGTATGGACATAAACATTTTATAATCATGATTTAAAATTGAAATGGGTCTTAATGAGGCTGGGTCTAATGGGTGTTCACCCTGTTTGGGTAATACAGCCACCACAGCTTTCTTCCAAGATACGGATGCTTCTCCTTTTAAAATACTATTAAACATAATCTTCCAGATCTTTATTGTTTTTCCCTCCTAACTTCTAAACTTCACAGGAATACCATCTCTTCCTGGAGACTTTCCTGCAAATTGATTATGCATCACTATCTTTATCTCCTCTCCTCATATCTTAACTACTAGTTGTTGAATCTCATCTTTCTCTAATTGTGGCAGAAATTAAGCCTTCCATAAATATTTCCCATTTATTATCTTTCTTGGTTTCCACATTCCTCTGCTTTATACAAATTTTTCATAAAATTAAAAAAAAAAAAAATATATATAATATCTCTGTAGGATCTGTGGTTATTTTTCTTGCATAAAGCTCCCTAAGTTTGGCCACAGTGCTTTCTACTTTATGTTGCTTAAGTTGCTTTATTAAGAGTTTTTGTGCTTTGGAGTTGTCAAAAAATATTTAACAACAATCTGTGTAAACTCATTCATATTATCCAAATACTCCCTCATTTTGTTTTTAGTGCTCTGTAGTTGGTCCTTGTCTTGTTCTGAGAGATTCCCATTATTCTGCAGTACTTTAACCTTTGCTACCTCCTCTAAATATTTCCTTTTACTTCTTAACCATATCTTTTTCTATTTTTTTCTATCCTATTTCTAAACTCCATTTTCATTTTGTCCCACTTACTAGCTTTCCCCTATGACAAAATTTGTGTCTTCCCTAGTCATGAAGTCATGAATACTTTCCACTAACCATTCCTTAAATTCCTCTCTCTTAACAGATACATGAGAAAGCACCAGTGCCTCATTTTCACTTCATTACCTTGCATGTTGCTTCTTACTTTTTATTATTGAGCGATCTGCAGATCTGTTGGATATATGGCACAAAACACACACCTACATTCACTGAGGCTCTCAATAAAAATCTGCCCAAGCAACACAGTCCTCCAAAGCAGAAACGCAAGCAACCTCCACCCCCCCAACACAACCCAAATGACACATAGCCCACAAACTCAATGTGACACTCAGCCACAGCCCATAAGGCATAACAATGTACCCAACACTGTAGTCATAGGTGCCTTTATAGTAAGGCACACTGATGTTCCACTCACCAGGCTAAACAAGGAGAAAAGTACTGTCAGCTGCCTGTCAGGAGCCAGGATCCACCACATAATGCACACACTCCGGTCACCCCACAACAACTACAAATATGACTCTGTCATTGTCCATGTTGGTGTGAATGACCTGAGATGTACCTCCCTGGACTATATGAAAAGAGACGTGGAGGAGCTCTCCGATCTTGTAGCCCAGGCAGGTGTAACCATAGCCCTGGGTAGCATCCTGCCATCTCCCAGAATGATACCACAGTACAAGGACAAAATGATTGACTTCAACAATTGGCTAAGCTTCTAGTGTCATTCTAAAGGGATCCAGTATCTGTCTGCCTGGGATGACATGATCGATAGACTGCAATGCTTTGCCAGAGGTGGCCTGCACCTGTCACCCTTGGGATTCCAGATACTGGCTAAGCCTCTTGCCACCCTTATAGTGCCTTTTTTAGGCAAGGCTCAAATGACAAATTCTCCACTGTAACAGGTACAAGCAAGCAAAATCTGAGGGTAATGCTACTCAGTGCTAGAAGTCTAAACCTCTAAATGCACTCACTCGAGGCACTCCTTAAAATGGAGAATATCGACATCTGTGCAGTGACAGAGATCTGGTTCAAGGCTCCAGAGCGCACCCCTGCATTACCAGGCTATAACTCATACCACGGCTTCTACATACATCAAACCAACAAAATATCTCAAAGTGAACACATATAACCCACAGACAGGAACACCACTGCCTAACACAAAACTTCTTTTATTAACACGTTCTGGTACCTCGGCTTCTTGCCTTCTCTTCTTCTTCTTTTCGCTGCACCCATTAGTGGTTGCCGCAGTGGATCATCTGTTTCCATTTCTTCCTGTCCTCTGCACCTTGCTCTGTCAGGCCAACAACCTGCATGTCCTCTCTCACCACATCCATAAACCTTGTCTTACGCCTTTCTCTTTTCCTGTTACGTGGCAGCTTCATCCTTAGCATCTTTTTCCCAATATACTCTACATCCCTCCTCAGCACATATCCAAACCAACGTAATCATGCCTCTCTGGCTTTGTCTCCAAACCTTCCAACCTGGACTGACCCTCTAATATACTTATTCCTAATCCTGTCCACCCTCGTCACACCCAGTGCAAATCTTAACATCTTTAACTCTGCCACGTCCAGCTCTGACTCCTGCCTTTTTGTCAATACCACTGTCTCCAACCCATATAACATAGCTGGTCTCACTACCCTCTTGTAGACCTTCCCTTTCACTCTTGCTGGTACTAGTCTGTCACAAATCACTCCTGACACTCTTCTCCACCCTCTGTATCCTGCCTGTACTCTCTTCTTCACCTCTCTTCCACACTCACCATTACTCTGAACTGTTGATCCCAAGTATTTAAACTCATCCACCTTCACCACCTCTACTCCCTGCATCCTCACCATTTCTCTGTCCTACCTCTCATTCACACACATATATTCTGTCTTAGTCCTGCTCACCTTCATTCCCCTTCTCTCTAGAGTATATCTCCACCTCTCCAGGGTCTCCTCCACCTGTTCCCTACTCTCACTACAGATCACAATGTCATCTGCAAACATCATAGTCCACAGGGATTCCTGTCTGATCTCGTCTTGTCAACCTGTCCATCATCATTGCAAATAAGAAAGGGCTCAGAGCAGATCCTTGATGTAATCCCACCTCCACCTAAACGCATCCATCACTCCCACCGCAGACCTTACCACTGTCACACTACCCTCGTACATATCCTGTAACATTCTTACATACTTCTCTGACACTCCCGACTTCCTCATACAATACCACAACTCCTCTCTAGGCACCCTGTCATATGCTCTCTCTAAGTCCACAAAGACACAATACAACTCCTCCTGATCTTCTCTGTACTTCTCCATCAACACTGTCAGAGCAAACATCGCTTCTGTAGTGCTCTTTCCTGGCATGAAACCATACTGCTGATCACTAATCATCGCCTCCCTTCTTAACCTAGCTTCCACTACTCTTTCCCATAACTTCATGCTGTGACTGATCAATTTAATTCGTCTGTAGTTACTGCAGTTCTTCACATCACCCTTATTCTTAAAAATCGGTACCAAAACACTTTTTCTCTATTCCTCAGGCATCCTCTCACATCTTGCCTTCTGCTGGAACATTTTAACATCACCATTGTGTCCCTATATATACACACACCTCCTTTTCCAATTAATTAATCATTTAACAAGTTAATTATGTTACTACTAAGTACTTAAAGTGAAGATGCTTCAAATAAACATTAACAGACTTTGAGAGTATTGCACTTTTCTTTTGCATTTGACTGTTGCCCGAACTCACTTAATCTCCACCCTTCTCTATTCATCCCCAATCTATACCAACTTATCCAAAAATAATCTTCATAAGTTGGAAACAGCCTATAATAACATAGCTAGATTTGCCACTGGTGCCCCTTTTCGAACCCACCACTGCCAAAATCTTAAATTGCTAGGATGGCTGGAATTGCAAAGCCAGATTATTTTCCAGCAACTTACTACTATACACAAGATCTTACACCATCCCACAGATACACCCATACTCTCTACCCTCATCTGCCCATATAAAAATCTAACAACCCTTCGATCAGCTAATAAGGTACTAGTAGCTACCCTAAAGTCCAACAACAAATCTGGAGATAGATTGTTCTCAAACTCTTTTGGTAACTCTTGGAACACTCTTCCAACTGAACTAACAGCCCTTTATTCTACCCAACTTTTCAAGAAGCAATTAAGAATCTTCCTTAAAGCCCAATGGCTTTGCCCATGCACAAATCCTGACTGACACTTTCTCCCCTAGCAGGACCATTCTTTACTATCTGCTATTTCAGGTGCTCTGATATTCTCTATTAATTCCTACTGTAGTAGCTCACCTCCTAAGGTTTGGTAAACTTTATAAACAATGTTACTCTAAAAAAAAAAAAAAAAAAGTTTTATTAATCCTTTTACTCAAAAATTTTAACTTATTTAGTCGGGTATGTTACTGTAACAGTACTATATAAATGTTCTGGTATTTGAAATGTTTTACCTGTCTGACATTATCTGTATTGTATATGGTCAAGATTTCTGTCTTGTAAATTGTCTTAATGTGGAGCTTTTCTCCCCGGGCCTCCGCTGAAAATGGATATACGTCCAGTCAGACTATCCCGGTCAACAAATGTAAAATAAAATAAATAAAATTTATAGCACCGAATAATCAGACAAATATAAATACATAGTACCAATACATTTTTGATACATTTTTAAAATACATTTTACAAATGCATCCTTAAATGCATCTTTTTTGTTCTTATGTATGTATGTATGTTTTCTTAAAAAAATACATAAAATCAATAACTATGCATTACTTTAAATAAATGAAATATATCCCCTTGCTATTTAACTGTAATAAAATACTCTTATTATATGATGTAATGCAGTGACCTTAAATTTTCTTCTTATTTCAATTATTATTTTAAATATACATTTATATAAAAAACTCATGTCCCAGTGCACACAATTATTACATAACGTCATTATCCAAGCACTGAATTCCTAATAAATATAAATAAATAATGTAAATAATAAATATAATAAAGTATGTTATGAGGTGCTTGGATAATTGAAATAAGGAAATTTAAGGTCATTGCTTTTGTATTCAACAGTGGTATTCCTGTTCGTAGGTTATATGTATAATTCATACCACACCTTTCAGTCATGTAACCTCGACCAAAACGCTAAAAGCAGAGGGGTTTCCATATTCATTAAGGATAGTCACACCTCCAGGATAGTTGCTCAGCATAATGCAATAATTCATCCGAGGTTATCCAAGTGCAACTAACTCTGGGCAAAACCTTACCAACATGGGCGACCAGTGTTCCACACTAGAGGTCAATTTCTCGTTGGTCAGATCCGACCACAGGCTAATCACCCTAGACATCCACATCCCACCCGCCATTAGGAAACCACCATAAAACATTTCTCCAAAGCCAACTTTACGCTTCTTAAGACAGAAGTGGGAAACTTCACAACACCCATGCAGATGGACAATAGAAGTACGACTGCTGAATCCTACACAAATGCACTTTATATGTACTTACACAAGTGCATAGCTCGTGCTATCCCTAACAGAACCAAGATGCTATCCTCCAAAAAAAGGAAGCCAGTCTGGTGGCCCCCTGGCATAAACAAAATCTACAACAGAAGAAAGAAACTGCTGCAAAAAAGAGTAAAATCCCATGACTGGAGGAAATCCCTGGTCAGCCTGAGTAAGAAGCTGAGATCCCTCGTAAAATCCTCCAAAGCTAGTTACGAAAACAAAATCGCCACTGTTTCTAAAGGCAACCACAAAGTATTCTATAGCTATGTTAAGAATCTCAATGGCAACATTAACATCTGCTGTGAGTTACAGAACAATGGCAGTAAATATACAGAACCAAGTGATATTGCCAACATCCTGGCAGATAGGTTCAGTGCTAACTTTACCCCCCTCTCATCCCCTAAAGGGCCCATCTCTGTACCGGAAGAATGCAACGATCTGAAGTAGTTAACTTCATTTGTTCATCAACCTGTGGGTATCGGATCCGAATCGGATCCAAGCCGGCAGCTTTATTCAGCTAAGATCCGAGCTCCAAGCTCCTCCTCTTACCCATAACCCCCTGCCATCCTTCTCTGTCCTCAGATCTCGTTTGCCGCGGTTTATTCAAGCACCTACAACGAGTTCCAGGAGTAGGGTTTCGTGAGCTTTTGAAGAAAATTACCTCTTTTTTCACCTAGTTTTCAGTTTAATTGTTAAGTGAGTGAGTGTTGTTCCCTTTTGTAGTTAATTAAGCTAGTTTTGTTGGTAAAATTTATATATTTTTTAGTTAGTCTAGTCTTCCCTCTTCCCGTGTGTGTGAAGGTGTGTTTGGGTTGGGCCTATTTTATTACTATGGCCGAGGCCCCAAAAACCTTCTTTTCTAGAGGGTGACCATAAGCTATCCCAGGTGGATGGCCACACTCTGTGTGTTATCTGCCTTGAGGTTGACCATCTTTCTTCAGGCTGCACAATTTGTGCAGCCTTCAACCCCAGGGCTTTGAGGGATAGGAGGTCGAAGTTGATTCTGGCGGGACTTCTGCCCCAGGAATCGGCTTCATCCTTCCCTCGGTGGCACCGGCTGCTACCGCAGTGGTCCCGCCTTCTATCCTTGCTCCCCTGGCCGGGACTCACCCTCCCACTCTGGCTCAGGAGGAGAGGGAATCTAGGAGGGAGAAAATAAAGGAGAAGCACCACAAGTGGCGGGCTGAAGCTTCCTCTTCGGCTCCGCCAGCGAAGCAGCTAGTCTTTCTTAGGGCCTCCGGGCCTTCTCCTTCCCAGCTGCATTCACCCCACTTTTCCCCAGGGCCGGAGGAAGGGACACTGTCACCTTCAAGGTCTTCGAGGCGTCACTCCAGGCCTGCCTCGGTGGCCTCGTCTAGATCAACACGAAGTTTTTGTCAGATGCAGATATGGACAGGATGATGCGTTGGTTTCTCCAAGCCCAACTGCAGATGGGAGTGCTCCTGCCCCCCCCCCTCCGGGGGGGAGCTCGACCTCCTTTTTCGCCCTGATTGCTCCTTCTCCGACCCACTTCCGGGGTTCGGAGCCGTTGGATCCAGGCAGCATCGGAGCCGGGGGAGGCTCGGCACCGATAGTACACCCTTCTTCGGCTCCGACCGCACCCTCGAGTTTGTCAGGTCCCTTTTCGGATCCGAGCTCTCGGAGCCGTGAGCTGAGCTTCGGATCCAGAGGTGTCAGTGTGTCTTCGGCTCTGTCTCAGTCGAAGCATACTGGCCCTTCGGATCCGATTGCATTGGTGCCGGCTCCGGTCCACACCTCGGATCCGAAGGGGCTGCTGTCGGGGCTTAGAGTGAGCAGTTCTCCTTTGGCGTTCGATGTTGTGGAGAGGGTCTTGTCAAGGGACTCGAGGCCCCAGGCTCCCGCTGCGGTTCCACCTATCACTCTCTCTCAGACGGGCCTAACTTCCATCACCCGGCCCCAGGGACAGCCTGCGCCTACGTTCCAGATGGTTCCCTTAGAGGAACAGGATGTGGTTGGTGAAGCATCCTCGTACAGCCCCCCCCCCCAAGGGGGTTCCTCACAAACGTAACTGCAAGAGGAGGCACTTGGACTCACCCGAGTCCCTGACAGAGGACACAGACTTAGAGGAAGGGGAAGGTTCTCCAAGGTCCCCCCCCCCCCGAGGACATCTCCTTCGGAGACATTATGTAAATAATTCGTATTAGAGGGGGGTGGTCAGCCCAAAAGCCTTAGTCCAATGAGTCTGTGTTTCTGGAGGTGTTTGACGCAGGCCCATCGACCTCTTGGGTGTCCCCTCCCACCAATCCCCTTGTAGATCTGATCACTACCAGGGCATGGAAGGAACCAGACACTGTGGAGCCTATACCAAAGAGACCAGACAATATTCTCAGTCCACCCACAGATAGGACGGTTTGGAGCAAGGGTGCTCCAGTAGATGCCATGTTGGTGGCTGCTGCCACCAAGAAGGAACTGGCCCAGGAGAGTTCCTGGGTCCGCCCTCCCGACAAGGAGTCTCGGACGATGAGCCACATAGGGAAGCGGATGTTTGCTTCAGCCACCTTCTTGGTAAGATCGCTGAACTACATGGCACATGTGATACGACTCCAGCAGGATCTCATCAAAGAATACGCAGGGTCGCCCCCAGAGTCCATGTCGGCCGAGGATAAGAAAATATTCTCAGCCCGAATGGCCACTCTTAAGTCCATTTCAAACACTTCTATGTGACTTCTTTCCCATGCCACGGAAGGAGCCGCTAGAGCTAGTGGAGCGGGCATTGTATGGCGGCATGCTTGGCTCCGCCTCTGTGATTTTGCAGAACCCTTCAAGGCGTCCTTCGCAAATGCCCCTTTTGACGGCTCTTTGCTGTTTGGCAAGACCGTCCGTGACACGCTGGTCCAGAGCGAGAAAGACGGGAAGACGTCTGCCATTAGGATCTGCTTCTCGGCTCCCCAGAGGTCCTTCTCCAGGAACCAAAGGGGACAAAAGAAGATGTGGTTCTGGAAATCTCAACAGTCCTGTTTCGCTCCGGACCCCTCGTCCTTCAGAGGCAGAGGAGGACAGGGCTGACACCGGCCCAGAGGCAGAGGGAGACCGAAGAATTTCGGATTGAGAGAACCCTTTTCGGATCGGCCCGTGCAGCAACCCTGAGGGGTTACCCCACTGCTCCACTCTGGAGGCAGTCGGGGGGCATTTCTCAAGGCACCTAGCAGTTTGGGAGTCCATTACAACAGATCGCTGGGTGCTTCGAATCATATCCAGAAGTTACACTATCCCATTTCTGAATCTCACTCTCAGACCCCAGAGCCTCCCCGATGTCCCACCCAATCAAAGGGAGGCAGCAGCCGCAGAAATAAAGCAGCTGCTAGAAAAAAGAGCAATCCAGCCCGTTCCCCAAGATCAGTCTGGATCAGGCTTCTACTCCAGGTTCTTTTTGGTGCCAAAAAAGATGGGGGACTTAAGACCAATCCTCAACCTGTCCACTCTGAACCTGTCGGTTGCCAAAGAAAAGCTCCGGATGGTCACCATTCAATCCATTCTCCCACTCCTACAGGAGAACAACTGGATGTGCTCTATAGACATCAAGGATGCGTACTACCACATTTTGATGGACAGACGATCCAGAAGGTTTCTCCGTTTCCGGCTGGGAGCCAGTCACTATCAGTTCAGGGTCCTTCCCTTTGGTCTCACCACAGCCCCCAGGGTGTTCACCAAAGTGATGGCAGTTATAGCGGCCCACCTGAAGCTTAAGGGAATACAGGTCTTTCTGTACCTAGACGAGTGGCTCCTGACCGCCCCCACCAGGCATCTACTCTGTTCAGCCAGGAATTACTTCCTTCACTTGGCCTCTCATCTGGGAATTTCAATCAATCTCAAGAAATTCTCCCTTCATCCAACTCAGACCTTAGATTTCATAGGGGCCAGTCTAGATACAAACCTGTTGGGGGCCTTCCTAACTCTGGACAGGCTTCGAACTTTGACATTCCACGTGATGGCCCTCTTACAATCCCTGGCTCCCCCAACGGAATTGGTCCTGAGGGCGCTAGGTTCCATGGCGGCTGCCATCAATCTGTCACCACTGGCTTGTCTAAACATGAGGGTCCTGCAGTGGGCCTTGCAGGTCCAATGGTCCATCCTGCAACATCCGCTAAGTACAGCTATCCCCCTCAGCATGGTTTGCAGGAGGTCCCTACTCTGGTGGATCCAGTCCTCAGATCTCCGGGAAGGGCGCCCCTTTTCTATGACCCCAGCCCAAGCCACGGTGACCACGGACGCTTCTTGTCTCGGGTCGGGGGGGGGGGCACTGCATGGGCAGAACCATCCAAGGCACATGGACATAATCAGAGACCTTGTTGCACATTAATGTCCTAGAGATGAGGGTGGTGCTTTTAGCATTGCAAGCACTCCAGGTCCTTCTTCCCTTAGGGACAATTGCAATTCAATCAGACAACATGTCAGTAGTCTGGTATATCAACAAACAGGGGGGAACCAGATCCTATCCGCTGTGTTGAGAGGCCATGAGAGTTTGGGAATGGGTGATCTCCACCAACCGCTTTCTCATAGCAACGCACGTTCTGGGTCGGTCCAACATTTTGGCAGACAAGCTGAGTCGAACCATCCTCTCACCTTACGAGTGGTCTCTGAACCCGAGAGTAGCGAAGCAGATATTCCTCAAGTGGGGTCAACCTTGCTGCGATCTTTTCACATCGCCTTCGACTGCAAAGTGCAGCGAGTACTTCGCTGTACTTCCCCCACCAGGGGAATCCCCCAGAGATGCTCTAGTCCATGTTTGGCCATCCGGTTTACTTTATGCTTATCCACCTCTCCCCCTCGTGGTAAAATTCTTGCAGAAAGCTCATCGGTTTGGGAGCAGAGTGATCCTCATAGCCCCATTCTGGCCTCGTCAAACGTGGTTCCCTTGTCTATGGTCTCATCTGGTCAATCCTCCATGGATTATGGATCCCACTCCAGATCTGATTTCTCACCCACTGGGGTTGACAACTCCAAACCTGGACAATCTCAAGCTCACAGCTTGGTTGATCCAATTCCAATCATAGCTAGGACTCCCGGTATCTCCTCCTCCGTTAAAGCTATTTTAGTAGCAGCTCATAAACCTTCTACCAGAAAGGTCTATAAGAGCAAATGGAAACGTTTTTCGATCTGGGCGGAACATAGACATATGGATCCCTTTACAGCCCCGATACCAGCTGTATTAGAGTTTTTGTCACACTTATTTGATCAAGGTGCCAGCTCCTCCACCGTCAAAGTCCAATTAGCAGCAATTTCACACTTTCATGTGGGAAGTGATCTCGGTTCATTAGCTTCTTCCAAGATCTGCAAAACTTTCGTAAAAGGTACTTTCCTGTTAAGGCCTCCTGTTAAGGATGCAGTTCCTCCGTGGGATTTAACCCTTGTTCTTCAGGCTCTTACTGGCCCCCCCTTTGAGCCTGCAGCTTTGGTGGATCTTAAATACTTATCTTGGAAAACGGCCTTTCTCATTGCCATCACTTTGGCTAGAAGGGTTTCAGAGCTTCAAGCCCTTTGCGCCAAACCTACATATCTGGTCTTCCATAAAGATAGAGTTTCCCTCAGGACCAATCCCTCCTTCTTACCTAAAGTCGCCTCTGAGTCCAGCATTAATCAATCTATCAACTTACCGATGTTTTTCCCAAATTATCAAAACAAAGGTGAATACACATTACACTCTTTGGACGTGCACACACAATTGAGGTTTTATTTACACAGGACTGCTGATCATAGGAAATCTGAGCAACTCCTTGTATCCTTTGCTAAACCCTTTTTGGGTAAACCTGTGTCAAAAGCTACATTGTCCAGATGGATTTCACAATGTATACTTCTTGCATATAAGACTTCTGGCCGACCGGAACCTGTCGGAGTTTATGCCCATTCTACTTGATCGATTTCCACTTCTGCTGCCTTTTGGTCAAGGGTGTCCTTGGATGACATTTGTTCAGCAGCCACTTGGGCTTCATCCCATACCTTTATTACCCATTACAAGCTGGATATAATTTCCAGAGGAAGGGCGTCCTTTGGCTCTGCAGTGCTCCGGAATATTCTTCCATGAGGACCTCCCAGGTTTTTAGGTAGCTGGGGACTTTGTCCCACAGGTTGATGAACAAATGAAGTTAACTACTTCAGATAAAGAAGTTATGTACTTACCATAACATTCCATCTGAGTAGGTAACTTAATTTGTCAGCAACCAACCCCCCCTCTGTCCCCCTAACCTGTAGTTCATCCCTTTTTAGGATTGTTGTGTTCTCTGTACCAGATAACATCAGGTTAGGATGTTTAGTTGATCCTTTGGTTGTAGTATTCTATAATGCTAAGCAAACTCGATCTGAGGACAGAGAAGGATGGCAGGGGGTTATGGGTAAGGGGGAGGAGCGTGGAGCTCGGATCTTAGCTGAATAAAGCTGCCGGCTCAGATCCGATTCGGATCCGATAACCACAGGTTGCTGACAAATGAAGTTACCTACTCAGATGGAATGTTATGGTAAGTACATAACTTCTTTTTCCCGTAATCATGGCTGCACAGGTAAAAAACACACTCTCCAAAGCCAATAACACAGCATCCATGGGATCTGACAACATCCCAGGCTGCGTTCAACATGAATTACAGAACAAACTGGCACCCCACCTAAGTACTATGTTCAATTATAGCCTCACCTCAGGCTTTGTGCCCACTGAATGGCACACAGCGATGGTTATCTCACTCCACAAAGGGGGATCCACCACAGACCCCGGGAACTAGCGCCCGATTAGCCTAACGAGCCTGGTCTGTAAGGCCATGGAACGTATCATCATGGAATTTATAAACAAAGACATTGGTAATCTCCAAACTCTGGACCCCACCCAGTTCGGGTTTGTAAAAGGCAGATCATGTCTCCTAATCCTGATAGCCTTCTTTGAAGCAGTCACCAAAGCCATAGATGAGGGTAAGGTGGGTCACACAGCCTATCTAGATCTTGCCAAGGCTTTCGACACCATCCCCCACTCTGGAATTATAGATAAACTCACTAAACTAGGTATAAATCCCTATGTCACAAGATGGGCTCCCAACTGGCACACTGACAGAGACCACACTGTGAAAGTAGCTGACTCCAAATCCGACTTCAGACCAGTAACAAGTGGAGTACCACAGGGTTCAATCCTGGGTCCTCTCTTGTTTGGTATCTACTTCTCTGAAGTACAGGCTAACACAGAAGGTCTTTGGCTAATGAAGTTCGCAGATGACTGCAAACTAAGAGCCATAATCAAAACTCTAAAAATGTGGATATCCTATAAAAGGGCCTCACTGAGACAGATGCCTGGTGTCAAAGCCATGGCCTCAAGCTGAGTGCCAAAAAATGCATTGTCATCCCTTTTGATAAAAACTCTGTACCCCTGAACTACTACATAGGCGGTAGTCTACTTAACACCGAAAGTGTGATAAGAGACCTTGGGACACAGGTGGACAGTAGTCTCTCCTTTGATAATCACATCGCCACAGTAGTCAGGAAATCCTTCTACGTGGCACACCTCATCACAAAAGGTTTCTCATCCAGGAAAAAAATAGATCATTGTTCCTCTCTACTCGTCACTCATTAGGCCCATTATAGAGTACAACGCCCCTTTTGGTATGTACCTCACAAGACATCTTCAGCAACTGGAAAGGCCGCAGAAATACCTCACAAAGAGGATTACCGGCCTCAAACAGATGCCCTATACAGACAGTCTCAAAAAACTCCAGCTTTACTCCATTGCATATCGCCTGCTCAAAGGCGATCTCTGCCTACCATACAAAGCTGTGTCAAACCCAGAGCTGTTGGACATGCTCCACTTAAATAAATCCCAGTCCATCCAAGCTACACGCCCTAGGGACCTAAACCTTGTCACCACAATAACAGAACATGTTAGAGGGATAGATTCCTGTCCCAGAGACTTCCCATACTCTGGAACAAACTACCTATCTATATTAAACAAAGCTCCTCATTAGCATTCTTCAAGAAAAATCTTGATGATTGGATGGGAAATAGGAAATTCACTCCAGGGATTACTTCTGTGGCTCTGCTCGACAGGGGCATGGGTAAATAATTTTCTTGGGTGGCGAAAGCCAGGGTACCTTTTTGGCTAGGCTAATATAGGCCTTAGGGCCAGTAGCCTAGTACCTACCTATGAACCTATGTCAAAAGTTTCAATTAAGCACACAGTTCCTGTGAAATATAATTTCTGTCCTGTCTAGCCCAGTATTGTACCTTGGGCAGTAATATGTAAATTATGTCAGAGGTCTTATTAAAAAACCCAAAAGCACGATCAGCATACTTGTTAAACTCAAAAATAAAAAAAAGCCGCACCAGAATACACTAGAATCTTTACACAATGTTTTGAGTGCTTTCATTCTGGGAAGTTCTTTTTCATTTGGAAAGAAAGTACTCACACCTTTGTGTAATTGAAGACTCTGTTGTGTTCTGGTGCGGCATTTTTTACATTTTTACTAGTGTTCTTTCTACTGAATTCAGGTGTTCCATACCAAATATTTTCATAAATGTCTTCAGACATTTCACATTTGTTATATTTTGGCTTCTAGGTACCCCTGATACTTCACTATTGCAACTCAAGTTCCAGTCCCCACTTTATTTATTTATTTGTAGTTTGTTAATGGGGAAAGTCCACTGGGCCATTCAAAACCTGTTTTCAGTGGAGGCCCGGGGAGAAAAGCTGCTCAGTACAAAAGCAGAAATATACATTCGTATTATGCTGTTATCAAACACATTAGCATGCAAAGTTACAAACACAGATAGCAATTAAGAGGAAAAACAAGAAGGTATGACAGCCATATGTCATTTGAACTTAAGAACTCAAAGATGATTAGAGCATAGAGGACATTTTGGGAAACATAGCATGAAAGTAACTATATATATATATATATATATATATATATATATATATGTGTGTGTGTGTGTGTGTGTGTGTGTATATGTATGTATATATATATATATATATATATATATATATATATATATATGTATTGTTAGAACTTAGGAGCACAAGTAAAAATATTATTCCTTGCTGAAAGCTGATTGTTTCTTCCAAAAATTTCTTAAGCTCCATAACAGCAGCTTTTGGTGGAAAATAAATACATGCCAGAGTAATATTCTTTCCTTGCCAGTTGCCCCTTACTACCACAAATATACCATTATTTTCTTTTTTCCTCTTTTGTCACTATTGTATCCCCTCTAGCAATCTGTGTTATGACTCCCATTTCCTTTGTCCCTGATATTCTGCTGAAAATCTATTATTAAATCCTTTCTTTGTCAAATTCACATGCCTGTCTCTTTCCAAATGTGTCTCCTGCAGCATTGGTATTTTGAACTCCACATTTCTTAATATAATTCAACTTTTTTCCCCTTTTGTCTATACCGGTAAGACCATTTACATTCCAAGGTGCTATGGCTAGAGTAGCCATTATTATAAAAAGCTATTGTCCCCACTTATATGTGGCAGTTTTTTGAACGTGTATTTCCAGCTTTTGTCTTACTTGCACACAGTAGTTTTTGGCGGGCTTAACTATATGCAGTTGTTTCTTCTCATCTCCATTTGAACCTATGTCACAGTTTTCAATACTTTTCTGCTGTAATGAAACCTCTCAAACAAAAAAATTATTAAAATTTTCAGAACCCCCATCCCATTTTAACTTAGAACAAACAGAAATTATTTGCATTTTCGAGAAATTAAGTTTATTCCTCCATATAGGAAGATTTGCCCAAATTTACAGCTGCCTTCCTTTATAAAACCTACTCTAAAATTAAGGTTACCCATGCTAAAGAGCATGTTACAGCCTGTGTTCATACTCATACCAGTTGCTGTCTGTTCTTTTCTTATCTTTATTTCCCTCCCAAAATAGGTTGCATGCTTTCACAAAACATTAACTTTTAGCCCTAAGGAAAAGGTGTACTGGGTACCTTTAAATAAACCAAAATTATGCACTGTTATTTATGCATTGAAGTATTAAGGCTGCTGGGGTCGCTACTGTCACTTATTCACTTCCCATAATTTCAGACTTTATTTTTCAGTGAACTGCTTCCCATTGCATCTTTAAATTTTGCATTTCTCTCGGGAAAGAATGCTCATATCTCTCAAGAGTAATTTCTTGCACCTGCAGACAACTTGTCTTCATGTTAAAATAGAAAAAAAACAGCAACAACTTTGCAGATATATGAAACAATTTTTTTAAATCTCACTCAGAACAGAATGTTCAGTATTCTTTGGCTAACTGCCTGCAGCTGTAGACTTTTTGTTTTTCACTGGCAGCATTTGTTAATAGAAAAAAAACTAGCTAATATCTTTGTAGATGGATGAAGGTTAGCATTTTTCATGCTTTTATCATTTTGTTTTTTCAAGCCTATTTGTTTACAAAAACATGATTATAGTTTAAGCCAAAGACCTTAATCCTAGATATCCATCTGTGTAAAACAAGGGAAATCATCATCTTAATTTTATATATAATCAGTACAATCCCAGCCCCACCCCAGCAGCCCAAGATCAAATTTGCCCCAAATTCACAACTGCACCCACATACATAACCTAATCTAAAATTAAGGTTGCCCATAGTAAAGAGCATATTACAGCCTGTGTTCATACATAAACCAATTGCTGTCCATCCTTTTCTTATCTTTATTCTCTTCCCAGATGTGAAAAATAGGTTGCATGCTTTCACAAGCATTATATTAACTTAAATTTGCTTCTGTCCAGTTTTTCTTCTTTAGCTGTACTGTAAAGCCCATATTTCTTATAACTGAAAAATATATTCATTTAATATCTTTTACACATACAATGAATTGACCCCCCCATTTAAAATACCCCTGACTGCATACTCTACAAAAATGCTTTAGAATATAGCATGCAGTTTGTATCCTGAAATGTTTTATACAACTATTAATAAGAACAAAAATTATTTTACTTGCAGTTACTTCTTTTTTCTCTTGTATGCCTTCTAAACATTAATGACATAATGTGTGGTTTATGCCTTCCAGTCCACTAACAAAGTCAGCAAAAGTGCAGTGTTTTTCTTAGCCACTTTTTGCTTGTAAAGCCATATTTTAGAAATGTGACAGTAGGTTTATAGTCTACCTTTTATTGACTAATTTCAGTGTTGCTGGTCTTTTTCCTGATCATCTACATCTCCCAACACCAGACTCTAGTTCAAGTCCAAGTTACTCTTGATTCTTATGGTCAGCTCCTGTGTTTTTTTTTCAGACTCTCAAGCATGTCATTTGGAACATTGGAAAATGTTTCACTAGCAAAGCATCTCTGAGCTTTATTGTCAGAAGAATGGGAAGCAGTGTTCCCTTTTGCTCTCTGGCTTACTATTTTGAAAAAACACTTTTACTTCATCCATAGCCTGTTCTGCATCAAAATGTCTTTAATCCTCCAGGAAAACTCTAAAAACAGCTGAATGTACCAGCTTGGTTCTCACTATCTGTCAACATTCCCCAATTGCTTCAGTAAATTTGCTTCTCTTCTGTCTGGTGTGCAGTGAATAATCATGTTCCACAAAAATTATGTTGTCTTTGGTTTTTAATACTTTCCCTTCTTTCACAATTTTGTCACGATCAACCCCATGATTGCATATTTACTAATACACATCTTGGCTGCTTTCTCATGGCCAGGTCTGGAGCATATACATGAGATGCCCTTTAAATTAACAATCCTGCTATGGAATACCAGTCCATTTCTTATTTGTGTTTTCATAAAATTAATAAAGTCTATTCATTCTAGTTTCTTTTGTACAGAAGAAAATGTCAGGCTTTCTCTGCATTCTCTGTCTTTTAACTCTACTGTTTTTGAAACAGCTTTTCTTGAGTATCCTTGTATTCAGCCAGCGTTTTTTTTCATTTCCTGTTCTAGTTTTTGCAGTTTTATCAGTTCATCTAAATTACTTGTTAAAGTTTCTTCTACTTTTACCAGTCTTTTGTTACTTTAACTGATATATGCTTTCAATGTTTCATTCATTTGAATCCTCTTTGAGCACATTTGACCTAGTTTTTTTTCTGAAGTACGAAAGCCATCTCTTGAACTTAATCCGAAGATTGAACTGCATTTTGATGACAATCTGCTGGGTTCTTCCCAGCAAGTGTTTTCCTTTACGTCTTATGCCTGATTTTTTTTCAGGTTCTCCAAATTTCTTCTGGCATCCAGGCAGTGTACTTACTAGCCAGTAACTGAATTTTACCAAGCTTACAATTTCACTGGAGTTTTTTCTCATTTTCATTTTTTACACATCAGAGCTATAATTAAGCTGTTGATTAGTGTGTTGTCATCTTGGAAGGTTCTAAGGTGCACTTCTTAATCATGTCTTATATTTTCCTCCCGTTTGTTTCCAAGATTCTTTTGCTGAGTCTTTAGCAGACCTTGCTAGCCAAACTTCTAAATATTTACTTTTCATATGTGTGTAAAGGCAGGGATACGTCTGTATAAGTCCCAAAGAAGGTATACATTTTTGCTCCCAATGCTTTTGTCTTCTAGTTTAGCTTGTGATTTCCTCAGTTTCACAGTATTTTGTATGTCCTTCTACTGTCACTCTCTGGGTCTGCTAGGAACAGAATAATATCTTCTCCTCCCTGTCATCACCAACTGTTTATGGCTTTTTGCCTCACAAGTGGTTCTAAATAAGGTGTAAAAGAAGGAGATCAGAAAGAGGGCAACTCTGTTGAGTATCCCTCTCAATAGAAAGTAGATCTCATTAAGTCTATTTATTACTGAAGTTGACCCATGATGTAGGTTCATAGGTTCATACTAGGCTATCTGCCCTAGGGCATTTATAAGCCTATCCAGAGTATGTTTGGCTTTCGCCACCCATTTTAAATTAATTTTGCTATGCCCTTTTTCAAGGTTAGTATATTGTGCCTCTGTCTAACAGTGACACAGAAGTGATACCCGGGATAAACCTACGATCTCCCATCCACTCATCAAGATTCCTCTTGAAGAGAGTCAGTGAGAGACTCTTCCTAACCTGGACTGGGATTTTATTGCAGAGTGAAGGGAGCCTCTGGGTTATGAATCTGTCCCTCCAGCATGTCCTATTTATTTCAGTGCTGAAGTTCAAGTCTCTCGAGCGTGTAGCTCGATGGGGATTTGGATTTTTTGAGGTGCAGCATGTCCCTTAATTCCGGGTTGGACATGGCTTTATACGTCAGGCACAGGTTGCCTCTGAGCAGGCGGTATGCCACTGAGTAGACCTGGAGTTTCTTTAACTGGACAGCATATGGCATCTGTTTGAGCCCTTTGATCCTCTTGGTGAGGTACTTTTGGGGACTTTCCAGTTGCTGCAGGTGTTTGGTAAGGTACATCCCAAAAGGGGCATTGTACTCGATTATGGGCCTGATGAGGGATGAGTAAAGAGGTACGATGACCTCCCCTGATCTAGATGTAAATCTCTACATGATTAGGTGGGCTATATAAAATGTTTTTCTAACCACTTTGGCCACGTGGTTGTCAAATGAGAGATTGCTATCAACTTGGGTCCCCAGGTCCCTAATTACTACTTCTGTACTTAATGGATTACCACCTATGTGGTAATTTGTGGGCACTTTGTTTTTGCCAAAGGGGATGACTATACACTTTTTGGCATTTAGCTTGAGGCCATGGCTCTGGCACCAGTTGTCTGTTTCTATGAGGCCCTTTTGGAGGATGCTTGTGTCGGCTGGAGAGTCGATTATGGCGCCCAGTTTACAGTCATCTGCGAACTTGGTCAGCCACAGTCCTTCCGTGTTGGCCTGTACCTCCGAGAAATATATACCGAACAAAAGAGGTCCCAGGACTGAGCCTTGTGGGATGCCACTTGTAACTGGTTTGGAGTCTGACATGGCTCCAGCAATTCTAACCATGTGGGTTCTGTCCTTGAGCCAGTTTGCAACCCATCTAGTGACATAGGGGTTTATATTTAAGCTGGTGAGCTTATCTATAATGCCTGAGTGGGGTATTGTATCGAAGGCTTTTGCGAGGTCCAGGTAGGCTGTGTGGACCACCTTCCCCTCATCAATGGTCTTGGTGACTGTTTCAAAGAAATCAACCAGGTTTAAGAGGCAGGATCTGCCCTTAACAAAGCCGAACTGGGTAGGATCCAGTGTCTGTAGGTCCCCAATATCTTTATTTATGAGGTCCATGACTATCCTTTCCATAGCTTTGCAGACCAAGCTAGTCAGGCTTATGGGGCGATAGTTTCCAGGATCCGTTGAGGCACCACCTTTGTGGAGAGGGACCACTGTTGCTGAACGCCACTCTTTGGGTACATATCCTGTAGTAAGGCTGAGATTGAACAGTAGTTTTAAGTTTGGGTTTAGCTCTTCTTAGAGTTCATGTAGGACACAGCCCGGGACACCATCTGGTCCCATTGATGCTGTGTTTTTTGCTTTGGAGAGGGCGGCTCTTACCTGAGCATCTGAGGTCAAGGGGGCAGCACTCTGCTGGGATAGATATTTGCCCTTTTGGTGGGGAGGGGGGGGGAGAAGTTTGCGCTGAACCTGTCAGCTAGGATGTTGGCAATGTCTGTGGGTTCGATGTATTTTTTGTCATTTTGGACTAATTCTGAGCATATCTGGGAATTCCCACCCAGGTTCATAACATAACTAAAGAAAGCCTTGTGATTATCCTTAGTGTCCTGTACAATTTTTCTCTCGAAGCTGGCCTTAGACGATTTTATGAGTCCCCGTAGTTTTTTGCTAATACTAGTCAGAGATGCCTTCCCTTTTTGGGATTTTGCTCTATCATGTATCTATTGTATAGTTTGTTTATGGCTGGGGTCCACCAGACAGGATGTCTGCCTTTGGAGGATTGGGTCTTGGTTTTATTTGGGATTACATGATCCATGCATTCCTGAAGGTGTTCATAGAATGCATTTATAAAGGATTCTGCAGTCTGGGCCGTATTTTCCACAGGCCCGGGGGCTTTGAAGGATTCCACCTCGGTTTTGAGGAGTGTGAAATTTGCTTTAGAGAAGTTTTTCACTGTGGTTTTCTGGGAAGGGGGTGGGGTCGGGATGTGAATATCCAGTGAGATCAGTTTATGGTCTGATTTTACCAGTGAGGGATACACTTCTGGTCTGGAGCATAAAGTCCCCATGTTGGTGATGATCAGGTCCAGTATGTTTTCCCCTCTTGTGGGAGTGGTAACAAGTTGTTCCATAGCATTTGAGTTTATGAATTCTAGGAACCTTTGGGCTAGGGTGTTGGAGCTAGAGTAATGCTCCCAGTCTATGTTTGGGTAGTTGAAGTCGCCCATTATAATGGTGTTTGGAGAGACCTTCATATTTTCCAGTGTTCTCAGGAAGGCCGAGTGGGGTTCCTGGGTTTGGGAGGGTGGTCTGTAGCAGGCTATAAACTGGAAGGCAGTTTTACCTACTGTTAGTTGCACATGGATAGTCTCTGATGCTTCGTGCTTTGCCACCAACCTGGAGGTGTGGGTATCTTTGATGAATATCGATACTCCCCCTCCTTTTGTGGTGCGGTCCAGGTTTTGGGGCCGAAAAGCATGGTATGAGGTATAACCTGGTAGTGCTGGGGTGCTCTCGGGAGCCCTGAACCAGGTTTCTGTTACTGCACAGATATCTATGTTCTCCATGCTAAGGAGAGTTTCGAGTGCGTGCATCTTGAGGTTTAGATGGCGTTGAGTAGCATTACTCTTAGTTTCTTATCCCTTGTGATACCTATGGAGGTGGGTTTGTCTTTTGAGCCTTGCCTAAAAAAGGCACTATGGGGGTAGCAAGAGCCTTTGCCAATATCCAAAAGCCCAGGGGTGACAGGTGCAAGCCGTCCCTAGCGAAGCATCGTGGCTTGTCGAGCATATCATCCCAGGCTGACAGGCACTGGATCCCTTTTGAATGACACCAGTACTTAAGCCAATTGTTGAAATTGATCATCTTGTCTTCATATTGTGGCATCATTCTTGGTGAGGGTAAGATGCTACTCAAGGTCAGGGTCATACCGGCCTGGGCTACATGCTCAGAGAGCTCCTCTGTGTCTCTTTTCATGTAGTCCAGGGAGGTACGTCTCAGGTCATTCACACCAGCATGGACAATGAATCATATTTGTACTTACCTTGGAGTGACCTGAGTGCTTGTGTTATGTGGCGGATCCTAGCGCCCGACAGGCTGCTCACCGTGACCTTCTCCTTGTTCAGCCTGGTGAGCGGGACGTCAGTGTGCCTGACGATAGAGTCACCTATTACAAGTGTATCAGGTGTGTTGTTTAGCCTTAAGGGCTATGACTGTTCGGCACACTGGCTTTGTGAGATATATGTTGCACGTGTTTTGTTTTGGGGTAGCGGTTGCTTGGGTGTCTGCTTTGGAGGTCTCTGCTGCTTAGGCAGATCTTTATTTAGAGCCTCCGTGTATGTTTTTGTGTGATTGTGTGTTTGGTTTGCTGTCGTGGTAGGTCTTTCTAGAAAAGCTCTCTAAACTCCACGTTGAACCCTGTCTTCCTAAATATTATTATAAGTATTTCCATTTCTCACATTGAATGCTTTCTCTGCATGTAGGCCCAAGAATAAATGGTCCCGCATCATTTCTCATTCACATTGAATAGTATGGATCTTCAGAATGTTGTCAGATGTTTTCTGTCCCTTAACAAACCACATTGGTCTTTTACTATCATTGTAGGCATCATCTTTGCCAGTCTGTTAGCTATGATGTTTACAAAAACCTAATAGTAATGCTGAAAAATTGAAATGGGGTGATAAGAACCTGGGGCACATGGATCTCTACCATCCCTGTGTACATATTAAAAATATCACAGCTTTGTGCTGTATTTGGGGATCTTCTTAGTCTTCACTGAAAAAGGTATGCCACTTAATTATTGTTCTATGCCATAATATTTTTCCCAGTTCCATTGAGAGCCCACCCCCAGGGTTCTTACCACTTGCCACTCATGTCATCTGCTCATCTATTTTACCCAGTATCACAGTTTGCATTTGGGTTACATTTTTCCTTTTCTTGGGACTTGGGGCATTACTGGTCCGAAAAACTTGAATAGCATCCTTTGCCAATCCCCTTCCCTCCTCACCATTCTTATATAGCGGTGTGTAATATTCTTTTATTCCCTTCTTGATGTCTTTTATTATTAACCAGCTTACCATTTTTTGGACATCTAAGTTTATGAATAAGTCTTTTAACCTTCATGATATTTGGGAGAGTTATCATAAGATAAGCTTCTTAAGGCTACCTGATTTCTGCTTATTTTTCCTCTATCCTTTATTTCAAATATTTATCAAACTTTAACAACTGCAGCTTTGCTCCTTCCCCTAAGCGGTGTGGTCTAACATATAGTTCTTTCGATCTGTGCAGCTCTGAGTATTTACCATATTATCCTTATTTCCAAGCCTGTACGTCTATCTCCTGAATTTTACCCTTAAGGCCCTGTGTAAATAGCTGTCATTTGTGCACCTCTGCTGAAGCTTGTTCCTGCAGTCCATTTTCCAACCTATCTTTAATTTTTCCTGAATTCGTCTCATTTTCATTATTTCTAAGCCAGTATAAGTATAGTCTCTGGTGTCTGTTGGCTCGATCAACATATACATTTTGAATCTTTATATTCACCTGAGTGTGGTTTGATAGTAGGAGGGGGGGATGTCATACCAGTTTTAATTAATTTTACATACTTAGCTGTAATGTACCACTTATCTTGTCAAACCATAGTTCCACATCTTATTGATATAAGAGTCATCTACTTATCCACTGGGAGACATTTGGCTACATCCATTAAGCCATAAAGTATTTTCAGTTTATAAATATCTTAGTGATGCTTGATAACTTTAACTTTCTCTCTCCCCCAAGACAGCCAACTTATCTGTGGCTAGGTTCCAGTCCCCCCAACAGGTGCTATCCCCTGCATGAATTCAACTACTTGAAGCTAAAGCTGTTTGACTTTATCAGTCTTCGTCTTTGGTGGTACATGAAAATTACTGACTGCCAAACATTTGTCTGTCCAGTCACCTCGAAGTAAACAAACCTGTCTTGTTTCCACCTCATGTAGGTTCCTTTTGATTAATATAAAAACTCATCTGTTCCTTCCTTGGAGTGCGTTGGCCCCATACTCTTCTTTAAATTTCTTCCTAAGCATTGCCTCTTGTTCCTCCTTAAAGAGATGCATCTCTTGCAGGAGCAAAAGTAAACAACAAGCAGCTCAGCACATTCAGGCAGAAACAAACTGAGTATATGATGATGCAAGTCCTGTATTATTCACCTCCATAATACAGGAATTAAAGATGAAGTCAGCATCAAAACTGGTTTAATGGCCTTGTTCTTGCATTATGGAGTGGAATAATAAAGGATTTGCATCATCTTGTTTCTGCCTGAATGTACTGAGTTGCTTGTTGTTTACCTGTTTGTTCTGGGCTTGTACACATTCTCTGGTTTGATTCTCAGGCAGTGCTACCTTTTGTGTGTACAGATATCTTGCAGGAGTGTAATATTCGCTGAGGTTTCATGAAGGCTTTGCAACACTTTTAATCTTTTCTCAGTATGTACTAACCCATTGACGTTCCATGTCACGAGTTTGTTTCATGCTTTAAAATTTCTAGTTAAGGGTGTTTTTACATGTACGCTTCTCATGTATCCTTGAATCCCAGATTGCCTAGGTTGGTTTACATTACCAGGCTAACATTCAATTTAATCTCAACAACTTTTTAGCAGTATAAATTACATGAGAATAAAAATGAACTTTTCTAAAACCATAAAAATTAAAAAAAAAAAAAAACAATAGCTATGTACATCATTCATTTACTGTGCCCCCGCAATACATACATCTTTGCCATGACCCAACACTGGCATAAAAGCACACTTTTTCCAACTTAACTGTTCATTTTGGACCTTGCCCACCCCCCGCTACCTTTTTGGGCTATTTTCTGCTTTGTGCAATGGTTAGCGTTGTTGCCTCACAGCAAGAGGTTTTCCGGTTTGATTCTCGGCTGGAGCGCCTTCTGTGCAGAGTCTGCATGTCCTTCCCGCAGTCGAATGAATTTAAAGACATGCAGGTAGGTGTGTGCATGTGTGGGTGTGCCTTCTTTGAAGGTTGGGTGCCAGGCTGGCAACTCAACACCATAAAGATTCAATGCCAATCATTAGCAGACTGGAGTTCTGCTGTGGCGACCGCCTAACCGGGAAAAGCCGAAAGACAGTTGTTCCTGCTGTGTGTGTTCTGTGTTGAGTTAATTCACAACTTTTCCAACACATACTAGTCTTTTGTTCTGTTTTGCTTTTTTTCCCCTGCCTTTCTTAGGCAGAAGGATTGTTTTGTGCTGCTGTAATTGAAAGGTGTATTCTGATGCAAGAAGGGCTCCTGATCTTTCCCTTCTTCCTTTTCTTTGTTCATTTTCACATCTGTTTTCTACTCATCTTCTGTTCTTCTGCACCCTAAAGTTCTCCAGCAGCAGAAATAAAAACGAAGGGGGGTACAGTATAGTTTTATAGGGTTAGCTGATGTCCATAGGTAGTTTTAGGTCTTAGCGGTGTCCCTTATGTCTACAATGAAGAGTTGAAAACATTATATCATAGCACCTGTTTCACTACCCTCCCCTTTAAATCTGATGTGTACTTGTATACTTATGCAGGGGTGTGTGTGTGTGTGGCATTTTATTTAAGAATCAGTATTAATTGTAAATTTGGTGATGCACAACACTACTGCTTGAAATATTAATATGCACATATTAGTAAAAGACAGAAGAAAGTGCATCACTCTGCTATCTGGAACACTGACTGAAGTTTTATTCTTTTGAAAGGTCTTATATAAGATGTATACCTACTTTTTTATATAAAATGCATACCGTTTCTGCATTCTTAGACCTTTGCTTGACTATTTTTCTAAAATGCAGACATTTCTTGCTGTTTTAGTGTTGCATGGTCCAGAAAGGGGCACTTTGCCTGTGATTGCCACTGTCTTTGACAAACTGAATCAGGAATACAAAAAGTACTTGGAGGCTGATCAGACCTATGCTATGGTGAGATTTTAATAACACATTTTATTATTTAATGTATGAAAATACATATATGCACATATATAGTGTGTGTGTGTAAAACGTAACTGCAAACATTTAATGAAAGGCAGTGAATCTTAGATAACTGAATTAAACATGCTGGTATGGTATTATAAGCTGTGTAGAATGAGTGCAGCTTGCTCGGTAATTCAGAGCACTGTCTTTTACATTCTGTGGTCTTTTTTATTTGTACTTTATTTTTGGCCATTTATTGTAGTTTTACTTGTGTAAAAGAGCCCTAACCTGGTCACTGACTGTTAAGAACTTCTATTCATGCAGTACAACTTTCAGTATTCATGTCTGTGAGATGTAAATGTTGTTCTGTGAAGTGTGTCTTTTGTTACACTTGATAACACTGAATTGTTTGGGAACATATAGTTTCATTGATAAAGGAAACAATATTACAGATAACACCAAATTCTATGAAAGGTTTGATGCTACAGTATAATTTTTGTACTGGCTTGTTCACACATATAGGCAACATAGCTCAAGTGATGATGATCTTTTCGAGAATGTGCTATTGCTGTTGGCTTCTGTGTTTTTTTGTCATTTGAAATATGTAGATGACAATGGCAGTATTTGTGACATGATGAGGAATGTATTGCTCCACAGTGACAGAAAGAGTATTTGCAGTAGCGGATCACTTTGATCTTTGCTGTCCTGCCTCAGCCTGTCGAGACAGGGACTTTATCAGTGACACTGGTGGTGGTCTATTCTACCAACATCAAGCCTTCTAATGAAAAATAAGTCTGCATCTTCAGAGTTCAAATGTGATTTAGTGTAGTGCTTAATTAAAAATAAAAACACCCCCTTTTTGTTTCTTCATATGATATTGCACCAACATCCTCATCATAATTTTGACACTGCAGAAGAGTGCTTAACCATAATGTTAAGTGTCCCATTTCCTGACACTGGCTAATATTCCATTAATGAAATAATTACTGTTCAATCATCTGTTTATTTAATTACATGTGTTTGCATTTGTATTTGTTAACTATGTTAGAGCACTGATCCACATGGCCTGGTTACATTGTCCGGTAAAGCAACTTGATCAGAGTCACAAAGCAGGCAGATAGAGGTGGATGGAATCAAACCCCATACCTTTGGCTACAGGAAGCAGCTCATTAACAGTTCAGAGCCTTAATTTCCTACCATGTCAGTCTAGCCATTGAAGTCCAGCTAGGTAGAATCCATTTTCTGTAGAAGCCCTACTTAGCAGTCATTACGTCAGGACTCAGCAAAGTGGGATCAGCAAGTCCTTCACTGAACGAAAAACATTTGACCATCTGACCACAAGACCTCTTGACTTAAAATCATACTCATAAAATCAAGATTATTTTTTGGAGGAGGATGAATGAATGACTTTTTTTTCCAAAATTTTTTTATTTGTTTTATAACACAATAACTTAACAGTATAGTAGCAAGAAAAAACAAATAAACTATATTCACTGAATGAAAAACACTTGACCATCTGACAACAAGACCACTTCACTTAAAATCATACTCATAAAATCAAGATTATTTTTTTGGAGGGGAATGAATGAATGAGTTTTTTTTCCAAAATTTTTTTTTATTTATTTTATAACACAATAATTTAACAGTATAGTTACAAGAAAAAACAAATAAACTATATACAATGTCCATACCAACTAAAAAAGCAATACACATAATATTTACAGATTAGACAATTTTGTCCAGGCAATTAAATGGTGAGTTGTGTTGTTAGTCATTGCTTTTATAGTAGTAATCTCATTCTTACAAGTAGATTTCACAAGATGAATAAACTCAACTGTAAAGACAGGAGTAGATTGGGATTTCCAATTTTTAGTAACAGTTTTCCTTGCTATAGAGAGGATAGACCATAGTAAAAATGTTTGTTTTTTTTTAAATGACTTCAGAAATAGGAACATTGAAAAGGGTAAGTGAGTCAGAAATTATACAGTTGTCATTCCATAGAGCTTTACAAAGATATTTAAAGTCTAACCAAAATGGGGAAATTATTTTGCAATTAACAACCATATGTATCCAGTCAGCATCAGGGTGTCCACATCTCCATCATTTCATTTCATCTTTCTTGTACATTATTGGTAGTCTGTGTGTGGTGAAAAAACATCTATGTAAAAATGTCCATGTGGATACACACCAGAACAGGGAAGATGTGGATTCTTTCACCGACTATAAACATAGTTTTTTAATCTTTTTTCTGAGAATATTTGTCTTTTAACTTCACTTGAATAATTCCAGAAAGAAGCATCTGTTTTGCTAAAATCATTTCTGAGAATTTTATAAATAAGAGATATGTATGAAGTGTTCTTGGGTAAGCTATTAATAACTGAGATAAAATCCAAGATTTTTAAGTTACTCATTGTATGCCTCTAATGAGGGTACGAGCTTAGTTTGTATAAAACCCTTACAAGTTTGGATATCCAGCCATTTGCAGTTTTGCAAACTATATCTGCTGATCAAATAGTCTGCAGAACTTACTTTATTTGCTGAGAGAAATTGATTCCAGTATAATAGGTCACCCTTCTTAAATTCTAACATTTCTGAGTATAAAAAGATATCAAACATTTATTTCTGTAAGCAATAGGAAACATAATTAATAAATTCATAATTAATCAATTAGAAAACATAAGCTTTTTAAACAACAGCAGAATTTGGTTATAAGAGGTGTGAGAACACGTTTTGACCTTTCACTTTGAATGTATATTTTTAAAATCCATATAAAGATGTTTGTATGTATTTGAGTATATGGTTCAAGCAATGTCCTGTTACTATTAAGAATTAAGGTTTCATGTATTGATTTCCAATATGACGTATAAAAAGTATTATTCCAAAGCAACACTATGTTAATAAATGCGGAGTTTAAATAAAAATCATTCTTTGGAAACCCAATACCTCCTTCATCCCAGCTTGTGGTGTGCTAAAGAAGAGATATTCTTGTTTTTTGGGATACCAGAGGAAGTTGAGTAATAAATTATTCATTTTCTGTTTAATTTTGACAGGTGGGGGAAGTATTAGAGTTTGGCCAATGAATAAGATTTTAGGTAAGAGTATCAATTTGATTAAAGTTAGTGTGTCTTCAAATGTGAAGAAGAGTCTGTTCCAACTGTCTGTTAGACTAACAATTGAGTTTGTAAGTTGTTGATATTTAGATGTAAGTGATTTTTTTAATATCCTTTAATGCTGCCATTATTTCTAACATAATTTGCAAGAGGTTCAATAGCGAGGGCAAGGAGTAATAGGGAGAGGGGGCACCCCTGTTTAGTACCTCTTAATATTTCAAATGGGCTAGATAGAAAAGATCCATTCTTTACATAGGCTATGGACTTTTCATATAATTTTTTAATTAATCCTGTAAAGCTTGGGGAGAAATTGTGTTTTTGCAGAGCTTTAAACAGATATAGCCAACTTAGGGAGTCAAAAGCTTTATCTATATCAAGGCTTAAAAATAGAAAGGTCATTTTTTCCTTGTTTGCTAAGTCTATTAAGGACAGTAATCTAATTACATTGTCTTGTACCTTTCTGTTTTTGTTAAACCCACTGTGGTCTTCATGAATTAATATTGAAAGAATATTATTTAATATGTCTGCTAAGATGGACATGAATATCTTGTAATAAATGTTAAGCAAATAAATTGGCCTGTATGATGTGCAAAGGTTGGGCTCTTTATTTAGTTTTAGGATGGGAGAGATGATAGAATATTTTCATGAGGGAGGGATGTTTGCTGTAGTTTTAACTTCTTTGAATGCACTAAGATTTTAAGATGTTATCAGGTAAGAATTCGTAAAATTCCGGGATTAGACCATCTAGCCCTGGTGCCTTTTTTGTCTTAAGATTTTTTATTTGTTCCTTTAATTCTTTAAAGGAAAAGGGTTTGTCTTTGTTATTAATATTGTGTTTGGATAGCTTCTTTTGAATATTATTAGCAAGAAAGTTGTATATACTTTTGTTATCACTTGTAGATGAGTTATTATTAATATTCTTGTAATGTTTTTTGAAACATAATAAGATATTTTTTAGATCTGTAACTTTGATAGTGTGATTATTTCTAGTGTATATTATTTCTTTTATTTGACTTTTTTCATTTAAATGTTTAGATCTAATCGCAATCCTCTGCATACTCTTGGGATTAATTGAGTAGGATTGTAAACTGATTTTTTCCAGATTTATTGATATTTTATGCTGCATGATATCCTGATATTCCTTGTTCAGTTTACATATGTCAGCAAATACAGATTTGTCATTTGATGTAAGTTTTAGTTTTAGTTCATCAGTTTCTTTTTGTATGTCTAACAGTTTTTTTTAATCCTACTCTTTCCTTTTGTTTATATACCAACTTTTGACTTTACGTGTAAGACCACCTTTAAAGTGTCCCATAGGATAATATCTGAAACCGCTCCATTATTATTGGCATCTAGGTAAAGCTTTATTTCATCTAGAAACCATTCTTTAAATCCTTGTACTGTTAATAGATAAGCAGGTAGTCTTTGGCAGAAGTTTAAGGGGTCAGTATTAAGTGTTACATTGAAGGTGGTAGCATTGTGATCAGACAATAGGGCATGATGTCAGCATTACATTATCAGTTTTGGACAGTAAAGAACTGGTTGCAAAGACTTTGTCTTATGTTGGTCTGTGTGCCAGATCTGTAAGAGTAGTGAGAATACTTCAGGGAGGGTAATATTTTTGTACTGTCACTGTCGATTAGGTTTCTGTCTTTTATGTAGTTATTCAAGTGCTTGACAACAGGGGTCATCTTGAAGGGCGTAGAGCTTGTGGTATCAGTGGAGGACAAGATACAATTAAAATCACCCGCTAATAGTAACTCACCTTTAGACTTTAATGTTATGGTGTCTAAGTGTTTTTTCACAGTTTTAGTCCCAATATCCAGCATCCAGTAGGTGTTTGCAAAAGTGTATATCTTTTTGTCCAATTTAAATATGACTAAAGCAAGTATACCATCATTGCTTGAGTATGAGTCAACTATTTCTGGAATTCCCATTGATTTTCTGCGTAAAATTAGGACACCTCTTTTGTGGTTGTAGTTTGAACTTGCCATAATCTTATAATCCTTAAAGGTTAGTTTGTTTAGATTTTCTGTTACTAAGTGGGATTCCTGAATGAATGCAAAATCTGCTTTATGTAGCATTAAATATTTCAAAAAATGAAAAAAATGGTCTGGACATACCAAAAAGCTGCAAGTAATTTATTCCACAATGAATGCAAGTGCTTTCACCCTGCCATAGTGCTGGGCTTTTTCAAGTAAATAAAAACACAAATAGAGCCAATATAAATACTCTCCCCTTAAAAAAGGCGCCAAAATTCTCTTAAAGAAACATTCCATTTCTACCCATATAAATGCAACTTCACAATATTGTGACAATGCATATAACACATGCCAAATTTATAAAAACATAATATATATATATATGTGTGTGTGTATAAATATATGTACATCATTCAATTGTCATAAAATATCCTAACCAACAAAATATGTTGTTTAAGACTAATCCAAAGTTGTATAAACATATATTGTAATCACCCAAAGCAATTAATATGAATTTCCAATTTCCAATAACTAAATGCCACTATATAAAAGTGGCTATAATCTTTTTGCTTTTTTAATTAAATATGGCTCAATTGAAATGCGATCGTTGTGCCCTGGGTAATTGGTTGCATTCAATTTAATCTGCTAGTGGGTTTCCCTATACAACCAATTTTCCCAGTCTCCTCCCCTAGGGTCAGCTACCACTTGTTCAAGAATTCCAAACTTAAACCCTTTATGTGTTGTTTCAACTTGTAGGTGCCTATAAAGTGCATTGTTCATATTTTTCTTTCTTATATTATAAGTATGTTCGTATATTTTCTTACCTAATGCCCTTTCAGATTTGCCTACATAAAAAGTGGGGCAGTCCCTACAAATGGCTAAATAAACAATGCCCCTAGTCTGGCAATTACCTCTCCCAAAGGTTATTATACTATTCATGTTATTCTCCAAAATAATGTGATGTTCACTATCCTGCTGGCAGGCTACCCTCAGTCAGCCTGAATTCCAAAGTCCTGGTCCGGAGTCCATTGCTGTCGCCTCTACCCTGACGTCAGTGCACCAGGGGTATACAAGATGCAGCCGACGCCATTTTCTTCAGTCTTTCTTGCCGCACGGTGGCCGAAGCAAAAGCAGTTCGCAAGTGCTGGTCAGCCGACTCCTGAGATTTTCAAAATTGAATTTCAGATCCAAAGTCTTCAATAAAGCTAAGTACCCCGTTGGGGAAACTTTTTCTTGCTCCAGACCGATGTCAGTAAAAGTTAACAATTGTATTTCTTGTGGGAAGCAAATACCTCATTAGGATTTTCATTCTTACTGTATTCCTTGCCTAGGCCCTGACCACGACGTTGCTAGTTGTCGGTTTTGTGCTAGATTTAACCAACGCACTATTAAGCGTCGGTACGATTTTGCTTTCCATTACTTTGGCCGAAGGTTTAACTATATAATGCCATCGGAATAGCCGATGACCAGAGTTCATAAAAAGCGCAAGGAAAAAGAAAAGGACAGGCATCTGAGGTCCAAAACCGACGACAAAGCCTCTTCTAGGCCAGTCGCCGGTTCGCCGGTTCTCAGTGAGGCTCTTTCGCAGCCCTTGACACCTGCTACCTCAGAGCCACAGGCCACCTCCGACTCCCACATGGAGACAACTAGGCCTCTGGAAACTCAAGGTATTGGGTCTACGGAAACAATTCCCTCAGATGGGTCCGGAGCCGCTGAGCAGGCATCGGCCTCTGAGGGTGTTTTCAGACCTACACAGCTTTCTATCAAGACCACTTCAGCAACCAAGACAAAGTCTAAAACACCTTTAAAGACAAAGAAACGAGTACAGCATTCTCCTGGACAGTCATCCATGCCTAAGAAACAGATGCTTAAAATGGCCGAGGACCTAATTACTTTGATCAGGGGTTCCCATCCCCCTCCTGATAAAAGGCCTAGGCTAGACACTATCTATGATTCCTCTAATCAGGTTTCTATTTCTTCTGATTCCTCTTCAGAACAGGGATATTCCATTCCTCCCTATGAGGACTCTGATGCTGAAGAATCTATCCCTTCAGCCTCTCCTCCTGAGGACTATTCTTTTGGGGAAACCCTGCACACCATGAGGGAGCATTTCCACTGGGAGAGCCAAGATTATTCAGAATCCAAGAAAAGGCTCAAAAATTTTCTTTTATTGCCTCAACACAGACCTCTTGCTATCCCTCCTTTGCTAGACATTGTAGATGATGTATTTTCTGAGTCCAGTCTGTCTCCTGATTCTTTACCCCCTGCACCAGTTAAGCCAGATAGGTATTACAGGGTTCCAGATTCACATAAATTTTTTATAAAAACCCTGTTGCTGACCCAGAAACTATATCTCAGGGTCCCAAAGGGGTCAAGGCTTCCACTGCAAAAAACCCTGTTCCCTCTGATAGGGATTCTAGAGCTCTGGACAGATGGGGAGAAAAAGTTTACACCTCTGCTACTTTATCTGTAAGGGCTTTAAACTGCCAGTTTCACATGCTTAAATATCAGCAATACCTAATGTCACTACTAAAACAGAAAATGCTGACAAACTCTGAATGTCCTGAAAACAAGGAAATGCAGGATTTATTGCTTGCAGCTGAACAAGTGGGAAAACATACTTTGCAATGTGGTTTTGATTCACTAGAGGCTTCTTGCAGGGCCGCAGTTACAGGCTCTGTCATTCGAAGGCATGCTTGGTTAAAGGAACAGAGTCTGCCTGATCATGTTAAAGCAAAATTATTGGATGGTCCATTACAGCATGATACTTTGTTTGGTGTTAAGGCGGAAGAGGTGTTAAAGAAAATGGAGGATAAAGCTAAATCAATGCAGACAGTCACGGATTTCTTACAGGTTCAGCCACCCAGATTTAGTAGGAACTGGCCTTCTAAGAATTGGTTCTTTCCAGTGTCAGACAGGCCACAAAGAGGCAGATACAGACATCCTAGAGGCAGATATCAGGCCCAAGACTCATACAGGCCTAAACAATGGGGTGCTCTTGCCTCCAAAAGCGGAGAAGACAAATCACATCCTTATAGGAAACGGTTCCAATGACTTCCCACTGCCAATGCCAAGCACTTACCTTTTGACAGCACCCTTAGGGGGAAAGCTAGTACTTTTCTCAAAAAACTGGCACATGATTACCCAGGACACATGAGTACTGAATATTGTTTCTCAGGGCTACAGGTTCCACTTTCACACCCTGCCAAAAGACAAAAGGTATGCCAGATCTGCCACACAATCAAAGGGCAGAGGCACAAAAGCAAATTTAATTTCTTATGGACATGAGGGCTATTCATAGCGTACCACACCAAGAGCAGGGGCAAGGATTTTACTCAAGACTTTTCTTGGTACACAGAAAGGACAAAGCTTGGAGACCAATACTGGACAATACTTTTCTGGAAGTTCCAAAATTCAAAATGTTGACACTACAGCAACTTCTGCCCTTGCTGGGCAAGAAGGCTTGGCTCATAACTTTGGACCTCAAAGAGGCATACCTGCATGTCCCAATTAGACAATCTTGGAGAAGATACCTCAGATTCATAGCTGGCTCAATGCACTACCAATTCTCTGCACTGCCCTTTGGCTTATCTACTGCGCCCAGGGTCTTCACAAAATGCCTGGCACCAGTAATTGCATTTTGCAGGCAAAAAGGAATTCAGATATATCCCTACTTGGACGACTGCCTTATTCAAGCAGAAAGCAAGGACATTCTATTAAAGCATCTGGCATTTGTAAAAAGATTACTAATTTGCCTAGGGTACACAGTAAACGAAAAGAAATCAAAACTAGTGCCCTCTCAAGAGATAATATTCCTGGGTGCAAGCTTAAATACAACTGCCCAGATGGCTTATCTCACGCCAGACAAACAAAGGCAAATGACTCATTACTTCCAAATGATGGCAACAAAGACCCAGTTACCTGCAAGAAAAATTCTGCAGGCTTTGGGCTTCATGGCATCCTGCATTCTGCTAATTCCATATGCAAGACTGCATATGAGGAAGCTACAGTGGTACCTAAAAAGTGTTTGGACTCAACATTGCCACAGCCTGGAAACAGTAATTCCTCTCATTCCCTGCCTGCAACAGGAGTTTTGGTGGTGGGCACTGGCCTGTCACCACAACAAGGGACAGCCATTCACTTTACCCACAGCCAGGCAGACACTAACAGCAGATGCATCGGATTATGCCTAGGGGGCACACATGGCAGGAAAATGTATTCAGGGCTCGTGGCCCGCAAGCCAAATGCATCTTCATATCAGTCAAAAAGAGATGCTAGCTGTACAGAATGACCTGACAGCCTTCAAAGATCTGCTCCATCCAGGACAACTATTGCTAAAGATGGACAACACTACAGTCATGTGGTACATAAACAAGCAAGGGGGAACACATTCCTACCCCCTTTGCAGGCAAGCCTTGAACTTGTGGAACACAGCACTGACCTATCAAGTGCATCTGCAAGCACAATTCCTGCCAGGAAAGACAAATACTCTGGCAGACGAACTAAGCAGAAACCTCATGGACCCTCACGAGTGGAAACTCGATCCACAGGTCTTCAGCTTAACAAGGAAATGGGGATGCCCAGACATAGATGTATTTTCCTCTCCTCACAACTGTCAACTACAGAGATTCTGCAAAAGGACTTATCACACACAAGCATGGAAGGTGGATGCTCTATCATTCAGCTGGAAAACCCTGACAGTTTATGCCTTTCCACCACTGCCTCTCCTCCCCAAGGTACTCCTAAAGATCAGACAACAGAAGCCAAAAATGATTCTGATTGCCCCAGACTGGCCACGCCAGCACTGGTACCCAATACTAAAGAGCTCGTCTCAAGGCCCAGCCTGGACTTTACCTCAAATTCCTCATCTTCTAACCCAACAAAACAATCAGATCCTGCACAGCCAGTTCAAAACCTTAAATCTGACTGCATGGCGAATAATATAGACACTCAGAACACACCTCTCTCTAAAGCAATTATGGATGTCATTTTGGAAGCCAGGAGGCCCAGCACCAGAAAATCTTATGCAGAAAAATGGAAGAGATTCTGTGCTTGGAATCAGGCACAAGGAATTGAACCGGGTGTTCCAAATATCTCTCAGATTTTACAATACCTAACTGAGATGCTGGACAAGGGCCTATCCTTCTCATCAATTAAGATTCATGCTTCTGCCATTTCAGCTCATTACAGTATGGAACCACCTATTTTTTCACATCCACAGCTAAGGCGGTACCTCAGAGGGGCCAAAAACATAAGACCTCCAAGGAGAGCACCAATACCTGCATGGGATCTCAATTTTGTTTTGGAAAAGCTCACACTGCCTCCTTTTGAGCTAGCCAATACAGCTGAGATAAAATTCTTATCATGGAAAACAGCTCTGCTCCTAGCACTAACTTCTGCAAGAAGAGTATCAGAGTTACAGGCATTAATGGCAGTGGAACCTTTTATCATTTTCCATCCAGACAGGGTTTCTCTAAGGACAAACCCAACATTTATGCCAAAGGTAGTATTCAGTGTGGCTCTTAACCAATCCATTCATTTGCCTACTTTTTATCCAAATCCCCAGAATAAAGGGGAGAGACTTCTTCATTATTTGGATATACACAGGCAGCTACGCTTCTACTTGGACAAAACTAAGACTTTCAGAAAGACTGAGCAAATTTTAGTAGCATATGCTGCAGGATCACAAGGAAAGGCCATCTCAAAGCAGACTATTTCAAAATGGATAGGACACTGCATTCGTTTCTGCTATGCACAGCATAATAAATCACTTCCACAGTACCTCCAGAAATACCTTCGGAAACCACCAATAAGTGCCAACGACTGCCAGATAATCTATGCACAGCATGGCAAATCAGTGCCTAAGGGCATTAGGCCACATTCGACCAGGGCAGCAGCCGCATCAGCAGCCTTTCTCAGAGGAATACCAACCAAGGAAATTTTGGAGGCTGCAACTTGGAGTTCAGTGCACACTTTTACCAAGCACTACCACTTACCTCTTTACTCTAAATCCAGAGCAGGCTTTGCCACTGCAGTTCTGCAGGGCCTCATAGCCACTCCTAATTCTATTTAGACCCAGCCACCCAACCTCAGCTTTGGGATTCAACCCAAGTGTAATGACTGCAACAGTGAAACACGATGAACATAGTACAGTTGTGTACCTACCATAAATGTAGATGTTCGAGTGTATTCACTGTTGCAGTCCAGGTTACCCACCCACCATCCCCCTTTCTTTGCTGGGACTTGTCTGTACTGTGCTTTCCTTGATTCATTATGACAAATACATTTTTAAAACTGTTATGGACAATTTAAAAACTCTAAATTTGAAAATAAAACTATAGTTTAATAACCTTCTGCATGGATAAATCATATCCAGGCTTGCTGTATCTCTCATAGAAGCCACAAACTAACCGTGTCATGACATCTAGTGGGAATTCTTAGCTACTGCAGGTTAATAGCAAGCAGAAGGGAAACTACATGTACATTAAAAGCACATAAGAAATCCCAATCCCTCTGAGTTGCACGCTCTAGGGACCTAAACCTTGTCAGCACAATAAACAGAACATGCTGGAGGGATAGATTCCTATCACAGAGACTTCACATACTCTGGAACAAACTACCTATCTATATCAAACAAAGCTCCTCATTAGCACTCTTCAAAAAAAAATCTTGATGATTGGATGGGAAATAGGAAATTCACCCCGGGGATCACCTCTGTGGCTCTGCTCGACAGGGGCACAGGAAAATAATTTTCTTGGGTGGCAAAAGCCAGGGTACCTTTTTGGCTAGGCTTGTATAGGCCCTAGGGCCGATAGCTTATTACCTACCTATGAACAAGCCACCAGTGTGTTCAATATATTTGCCCTGTCTGTCAAGACTATACCACCTTCAAATGATCTTCACGTTCTTAGTCTTTTTCTCTCGTATCTTTACCTAACAAATTGCCCAAGCCTCTCATAACTCCATCTCGTATGCTGCCTTTTCTAGCTATTCATTCATCTTCCTGTTCTCTGTTTTCACATCAAATATATCATATGCTCAGCCTGAACCCATTTCATCTCATGCCAATTCCCACCTTACCTTCTATGTAGAGTTGACAGGGGCAGTCATCCTGTCTGTCTCCAGATAGGCAAGACTGCTAGGAAACAGTCACTGCCTTTCCTCAGTACTCTTATTCACCTCTTACAGACCTTCTCCCACAAGCTCCTAGCCAGTCTACAAGCCCTGAACTTGGTGCAAATGATGTACACCAGTCTCCCTGCAACTTTAGCATCTGCCATGTTTTCTTTTTTGACTATAGACTGGGTCTCATACCAGTACTGTTCTCTCCCTTCCTAGAAAATCAAAGTAGACTGACCCCCTTCACCCCTGCACATATCATCCTCTCCTCTCTCCAAGACTCATCTTTCGTCACCTCTCATTTTGCTACTTCAGTTTTACTTCCAGCTATACAACCACTCCCATCGGCTCCCTGCTTTTCTAAACCTAAATAATTCCCAGTTTATCTAAATCACATCTCTTCCTCTTATGTCATGGCATTATTTCCCTTCTGTCATCCCTTCCATCCTTCTTATCCCTCCAAAACCTTAATGTCACGTCCCACTTGGCACACCTGTAGTTTAACTACTTTCCAGCTCCTGGCCCATACCGTGTCCATGATTCCTGAGTAAGTCTAACACCATCTTCCTCATGTCTCTGATATGCTTAACTCCCTTGATCCACATTCTCCTCATTCCATGTCCTTAACCTTAACACTCAGACTTCCATTTCCATACAAACGCTTTTCTGTATTCTCATCTGAACCCGACTCCACACTCCTTTCTTACCCCCTCTCCTGTAAGCCTGTTCTTCTGCCTCCTAAAGCTGACCTCTTAATCTATCTTTTTCTTCCTAACCAAGTGCCCAATTACAACTACCAATAAACATGTCACATAACTAGTGAACCTTCTTGCCAACTGACCCATTTTTTCACAGTTGGACAGGTAACTCACTATATAACTAAAAATTAGGCGAACCATCAAAAGGACTGCTTCAGTATTTCCAGCTGAAGATCTACTTTCCCCTCCCCATCTTTCTAGTGTCCCCTTCACACTCATCACTCCTCACTGATTAAAGTCATCCTCTTTAAAATAGACCTCATTTGCAACCCAAAGTATTTGATCTTTCAGTAGCAACACTAGCTCTTTCACACTCCTCCCTCCCCCCAAAAGAAGAACCACTCATTTTACTCTGTTATTTTAACACTGACTCATTCTCAAACTGGTCAGAAATCTCTCTAAGACCACCCCCAGCAAAATGTGCACTTCATCCTTAATAATCAGCATAGAATCATCAGCAATTAAAATGAAAGACTTCTGTCAACTCCATCTTCCTATTTCCTTTTCAGAAACCTCATGTTCTATTTGCATTGTAAATATGGGGAAAGAGAGCACCCTTTCCTCCCTTTCTCCTGCCTGCTACATCTCTTTAGAAACCCATACCATGTGGAGACATCATTAGTCTTTGGCTTGTGTAAAGCTGTTTTACCCTAATAAGCACCTCCCCAAACTGACTTCCATCAGAAGCCATTCAACACAACCCCATTTCATAGTGTCAAATACCTTAGTTATATTGAAAAAGGCAAGTATTTTATGTCTGCTTCTCGCTTATCATCAGTGGAAAAAAATACATTTTCGGGGCAAATTAACATTATCCTTTCAGAGACATTCTTGTACATTTTCTATCATTTTATAATAATATTGTGTAAACTTGGTGTGAAGGCTGCCAGCCTAGCCAGATAGAATTTTATAGATAATTCTATCATTTGTCAATATTAATGTAAGGCACAGGCTTGTTGTCTAAATGGAAAAACTGCTGTTAGATGTGGAACTGCAAAAAACGTCCCAACAGTGCTCTCTACTGACCAAGTAAAAGCATGTTGTGACCCGTTGATCTAAAGTTGGCTCCATCCCGTCTAGATGAAGACATTCTTTCTGTTTTTTTAACTAAGAGTTAAATTGCTAGATTTAAACATGCAAATGTATTTTTATTGCTCTGCTTCATGACCAGCTGCAAGATAACGCAAAGAGATGTTAAGAATGTAAATGCCGTTTCTGTAAGCCTGGGAACCCAGGGAAGTGTGAAGTATGATGTAATGGGAGCCAAGAATGTGATTTTAAAAACAGAATCGGAGATTATTAAGCATTTTTGTCTTGACCATCCAACTCATCAGCACTCTGCCTGTTTCTTTATGTAAGCTATCTTAGACTTGTGTTTTCTCTTAGAAATATCTAGAAACTAGAAAGATTAGACTGTGTTTTTCTCTGATGTCAGAACTGTGCTACTGAATTAGTTTAAGTATTTCTCTGTGATCTCTGAACTCTAGACTAGCACTGTATAGTAAGAAATATTGTCTTGTGTTGTATTATTTATTATTAAATATTTTAAACCTTTCAACTGTGGCTGTTTTGTGTAGAGATAAGTTAAGCTCTAAGAGTACATTGCATGTATATAAGGATCCTGTACCAAGTCACTCTAATAAGCCTTGACTGTTTAGTTGTACTACCAATTGGATAATAATATTGCACAGTAATAATTGGACACCCTTTTAAGGGCCTTTGTGGTGGCAGGGTACTACCGTATAGTCAGGGAAAAGGAGGCACAGCTGAAGAACCTGTGCCAGCCTTCCCCATGAGTGTCTGTGTGGTTGTGTAAACTCTTAGCTCAAAGTAAGTGTGTGTGTGTGTGTGTGTGTGTGTGTGTGTGTGTGTGTGTGTGTGTGTGTGTGTGTGTCAGCTACTTGGGCAGGGACACGAAGCACTGGTTGGACAGAGAGGGTGGGTGCTGGAGGTTTTAGCTTGCCCGCTAGGCTGAGATCTGGACCCTATAGCTGTGCCAGTGGGGAGTCTTACTGGGGACCTGGAGAGCAAGACAGCAACCAGCCCTGGACTGGCTGTGATCTGCGTGTGCTCTTAAGGGAAATTGCACTTTACTGTGTATATTTGTTATCCTTTCCTCCTATATGAGATGCCCCTCACTGGTGTTAGTGGTGAGGATTGAGGCTTCTTGACTGCTGGGCCAGGGCACGGGCGTCACACTTGCATTCGTCTTTATCTATCCCTTAGACAAAAATTAAAGGTAGTCAAGCCCATAATAATAACTGTAGTGTCTTTACTTTACATCTTAATCACATCACTCAGTCTTACATAAGTAACTATAATGTATAACCTATAAATTTCTTCTTTAAAATATCTGTTGTCCTCAATTGCTGTTTGTTCTCAAAACTCATTATCTTGTCATTGACTTTGCTTGGGTCTATATCATATTGTTGAAATCTGACAACTTAGAAGTGCTTAAGATCGAACTTGAATGTTCAAAGTGTTAAAACTCAGAATGTCAACCCCTCCCCCAAAAAAAATGCTCTATGCAGGGGGGCAAGCCCCCCTGCGCCCTCCGCTACTTAAATATACCAACTCCGAGATCGCACTACAGTGCAGTAAAGGCATACCTTACTGCACTCTGTCGATCTCCGCTATATGTTTTGAAGTTCTGACACTTCGAACATTCAAGTTCGACCTTTAGTCCTTCAAAGTTGTCAGACTTCAGCATTATGATATAGACCCCTTTGCTTCACTCCTAATTTCCTCAGATATTCTCAACCAACTAAACGGGAAGGATTTGTCCATAATAGTATCCCTAGACATTATGTGCTGTGCTCTCCTGTCATGCCCCCAGGATGCTTCTAATATTGTAATAATTTCCCTCCATTTTACTTTATATTCTTCATTCAGTGATCTACTTGCATACAAAGTTCACTTGGTCTTATGTCCACCTCTACATGCTTAACTCCTTGTTATATTTCAGCCTTTTTTATGCTCTTTTTCAACTGAATTCATCCCCACCATTTCCCATCAACATCCCAACAGCAGTGAAGGAGAAAATGCTTACCTTCATCTAGAACTTTTTGTCGACATACATTTTGCCATTTCTCAGTCCAGAAAGCGTGATAAACACCACTGAAAATCCACTAATCCAAGGCAGTAAGACAAAAACAACTGAAGCAACTGAAAAGACAACCAACGACACAAGCCACCGTCCAGCAAATGTAAAACGAAAATTTATTGTTAAGCAACACACGTTTCTCTGCTTTTCATCCTGTGTGAATCAAAAAACCTCTTCAGACAAATTGCTCTCAAGTGGCAATGCTTATAAATAACTAGTAATTAAACAATTAAGAGCAATTAAATACCTAAAACAGCAATTCAGTAAATAAGTGACAAAAAAGCACTTAACGTAAATGTATAAAAGCGTCAATACATAAATATACAAATAATTAACCAACACTTCTCCCAAAAGGATTGCCCTGTCTAAAACTAAAATCTATTTTTATTTGTAGTAAAACTGTTAAAAACATTGAAAATATTAAAAATGTTCAAACCCAGAAATTCTATAATCAGTATTAAATCAACTTATAAAAATACCATAAACAGCACTGTTTAACAACGTTAGACAGTATTATCTAGCTAGGCTCTTAAGCCTCAAAATGCACTTAATGGATAAAAAGTCATTTAAACCAGGGAAGCTGCTTGCATCCAAGCGGAGTTGCCAAATTAATTCTAATTTTTCTAATAGCAATGACGTGGGCCACCTCTTACGTTCATTGGAACCATATCTATCCCTTTAAAACTGAACTCATGTTGGAGGTAGGTTCCTATATGTTTAGCTAAGGCATTCTCACATTTATTTTTATTAATACAATACTGGTGTTCATACACACGTTCCCGTAACTTCCTGTCGATTTTCCCGACATAGAATGCGGGACAATGGTTGCACTTGGCTAAGTAAACTACCCCCCTAGTTTGGCAATCAATCTTGTGGTTGATGTCAAATTTAGTACTTCCCACAACAAAGGAGGATCCCGTGGTCATGAACCTACAAAACTTACACGTTACATTTAAACATACCCTTCCTTGTCGTAAATGGTTTGTTGTCCCCCTCCAAAATACCTTTAAGGTTCATGCCTCTTCTGAATACAATTCTAGGTTGGTCAACAAGGTTTTCTCTTATTGTCTTCTCATTAGTTAGAAAACGCCAGTTTTTTAATATTAAAGTTTTGATGTTACTGGCATCAACACTAAATGAACAAACGAAGTTCAGTTCAACTGGTAATGTCTCTTGTGTGGAAGGCATAAGTAAGCCAACATGACCTAAATTTAAAATCGGTTTGTAAAATCCACCGTCTCTCTTAGCTTGAACTTCGTATATCACTTCCGAAACCATCCTAAGGGGGTACCCTCTTTTAATAAACATGTCTTTTAAAAGGTCACATTCCAGTAGGAAGTCATCATTTCTAGTAACCATTCGGGCTGCTCTAACTAATTGCCCTTTCACAACTTATTTCTTCTGAGACAAGGGATGACAACTTGAATAATCGAGAAAGGCATTAGAGTAAGTTTCCTTCCTGAAAATTCTGGAGACATAACAACCTTTACTATAATCTTTAGAAAATTCCACATCGAGGTATGCTATCCTTTCAGTACAAAAGGAAGATGTGAACTGTAAAAATGTAGTGGTAGAATTAAAGTATGATAATAGATCTACTGCCTGAGAAAGATCCCCTTCAAACAAGATGAATATATCATCCAAAAAGCGTGTATAAAAATGAATATTTTTGGAAATATCAATAGTATTATTAAATAATACAAATTGGTTCTCCCAATGTGCCATTACTAGGTTGGCGAAGCTGGCCCCACAAGGTGATCCCATCGCTACGCCAACCCTTTGGAGATAATATTTGTTATTAGAGGTCACAAAATTACAACATAAAATAATGTCAAAAATCCATCATATTTTTCACAAAGGAATAACCCTCATTATGTATCTTTTTTCTTTCACAAATGTTCACATTGTCTGGAAGATCAAATGGCCTAATCTCACACTACAGTCACAGCTGATACCTAATTATTTTCCTTTCATATATTTCTTTGTTGACCATTCTTCTCTTCATACTCCTACAACTTTGCTGGGTCTTACCCAGATTTCACTTTCCTTCCAGAATTCATACTTAGTGGGCAATATCTGTGTTCCAAATTATTTGTATTGAACAAACAAAACTGATACTCAAAGTGTTAGTCATTGTTAAAACTAATGTAGCAATAGTCCTTTGGTGATTATTTAATGTTTTTCTTTCATATAAAGACCCCCTCACCTTTTATAGAAAACCTTTATAAATGTATTTGACTGTAGATTCAGACTGCCTACCCAATATATTTTAACTGTTTAACTTGTTATATTATTGAATATCTGCAATGTAGCCCTTCATTGTCATTAAGAAGGATTTCAACATATATCACAGGCTTAAAAACAATACCGACTAATTGTATTAATTGCAATAAGCTAAAATGTGTCAACCCTTCCTCAAAGGAGAGGACAGTTCAAATTGCAAAATAAGGGTCCTTTTTGATTCATATTTCAAAACAATCTCTCTTTCTAATATAGTGTCTTCATTATAAGCTCAATATGTAAATGTTCCATGTAATGCATAGCATACACCCATGTGAGTTAGATGTCATCAAATGCTAATATAACCTGTGTTCTAAACAATTTAACGAGACAAGCGTTTTCCTTCTGGATACATTTGAAGTACTCCCACAAAGGGGGAATTTAGAACAGAAGGTTAATAAAGTAGAAGTTAAAAAAATAGAAGCTGAAGTTATGAAATACCTGCCAGGTGAATAAAAGCTGAAGTTATGGAATACCTGCAAAGTGAAGGATTTAGTGTAGAAAGTCTAACACAGGTTATGTCACAGCATGATGGAACAATGACTTCTCCAAGTAAGTAGAAACTGGAGGAGTGGGAGAAATCTGAAGAAGAAATATGGACATGGGAAAGAAAGAGAGTTCTAATATGATGCAGTATTGATGCAAAGAAGAATGCAAAAACAATAAAAAAGCAACACCACAGATATTTGAAGAGAAATGCAGGCAAAGGCATCTAGATATAGAAAATGTTATAATCCAAAAAATAAGAAAACAAAGGGGGGAAAGTAGAAAAGAGGATTAGCAATGGAGAAGTTAAATAAACAGAAACTGAAGTTATGGATTGCTTGCAAAGTGAAGCATTTAGTGTAGAAAATCTAAGTGATAACATCACAGCATGATAGAATGCATTCCCAAGATGAGGGTAAACCAGAAGAGCGATAATCGTCTGATTAGTTGCCGTATGAAAGATACTTTGGAGCCTTCACTAGGAACCCAATACAAAAGTTCAATTGGAGTTGCACAGCAAGGGAAGGAACAGGAAACTGCGGCAGCTCTGATGCAGTCAATGCTGAGTTGCCATATGAAAGAGCAACAGATGACACAGGATGAAGCTGAAGAGAATATGGCATATGGAGATGTTCTGGAACTTTCTGTAGAATGCCCACAGGAAACAGAAAACAAAGAATGTGCTCTTAGTTTAGATGAAAATGATCTAAGGGAAGAGTTGCTTGATTTAATAGAGATGGAGAGACGTATTAAGATCAATGAAAGAAATAGATTACAGAAAGTCAATAAGACCCACAGTGTTAAAAGTCTGATAAAACAAATGAACACAGTAATCAAATCTTTTCATAGAAATTCATGAGATATAACACAAGTAAATAGGGTATATTACTGTGCAGCTAAATTAATAACAGTCTTACCACAAAAACACATGGTAGTAAGAGAAAGGAAGGGGAAAAATCAAATGTCTTCATGGAAGTATTGAGTAAAGAAAATTATAAAGCAATTAAGACAAGAAGTGTTCCTGTTAGAAGAGTACAGAAGAGGAAACAGATCAACAAAAATACTCAGAAAGATAGACATGATAAAAGCAACGCGTAGTATCAAAACAGACCAGGATCTAGCGTACACTATTGCAAATAATAAACTAAAGATATCAGCACAGGCAGAAAAACATATAAGACAAGGGAAAGTATAAAATAAGCAATTTATTGATGATCCAAAAAAGTTTTATAGAGAATTGGGAAACAAGGCAAAAGGAATAAAGAAACACCACCAAAAAAAAAAGAAATAGACCCATTTTGGAGAAATATCTATAAAGAGCTTGTGGAACATAACAAAGATGCTGAATGGATAGAAAAAATAAAAGAAAGAATTAGTAGTTCAAATATACATGATATGAAATGGGATGAAGTAATGGCCAGAGAAATTGAAACAGAATTAAAAAACCCTCCTAATTGGAAAACCCCAGGCCCAGATGGCCGTACCAAACTTCTGGCTAAAAGTATTAACATCTTTACATGAAGATTAAACAATGAGTAAGGACTTGTTTATATGCACACCCTGACCAGAAGCTAAACTGGTTAACAACAGGAAAAATGATACTTCTGCTTAACAGTGAACCTGCAAGATAACCTAAAAACTACAAACCAATAACTTGCCTTCCGACGATGTATGCACTGGAATTGATACTGACAGAGTTAATAATTATTTAGAAGAAAACTTAGTCATGGCACTAGAACAAAAGGTTAACAAAAGAAAGTCATATGGAACAAAAGATCATTTGTTGTTAAAGTTATAATGGAGAATTGTAAAAAGGGTAAAAATTGAAGTATAGCATGTATAGACTACAAAAAAAGCACTTTATATGTATGATGTCAATTTTCATTCATCCTCAACAAATGGGGTCTCGGATCTGATGTCTGATCCGACTCAGCGATTACTACAGCTTGTGAAAACCTTCAAGCTCTCGATCTTCCCCTACCCACGATGCGTTGCTGACCTGTCACCTCAGATCTTGTTTGCCGCTTTCACGTTCAGTTGTGATTACTGCAGAACTCTCGAGTCTTCATTTTTTACTTCAGATAAGTGAAATTTTCTTCTTTCTTCCTCTTTAGATCTTACTATTTCTTCTTAGCTTTTGCTTCTACCTTGCTATTCTTTGTTTTTTCCCATATATATATATATGCATATATATATATATATATATATATATATATCTATATAAATAAATCCTAAACTTCTCCCCTGTCCTTCTCTCTACTATAAAGCCCCTTTTTTCTGTTATAGAAATGTATTTCTCTATCTCCCTCTCTGTCTCTCCTTCTTTAGAGATGATGACAGAGAAGGGATTTAAAAAGTGTACCAAGTGCATGCACAAAATACCTTTTTTGGATGGGCAGTTTGTGCCTCTATTGTTTGGGTCTTGATCATTTGAATGAAGACTGTGTAATTTGTGGGGCTTTTAATCATCTAGCCTTCACAGAAAGAAAACAAAAAACAAGCTGATTTTGAAGGGGCTGTTACCATTTTCTTTCTCGCAGGCGTTATCCAGTGATCAGCTTTCAACCTTGAAGCAAGGGGACCATTCTAAGAGGCCCAGATTGGCTGAGGTGCTATCTTCCTTGGAGCTGAAGAAGAAGGTCCCTAGACTGTATCCAACTTCACCAGCCACCTCAAAGGTCTTGGACCCGAAGAAAACTCTTGTTATGGAGCCGAAGAAGAAATCTTCTTCGGATTCGAAATCTTTAGATCCGATACACCTGCCTCAGACATCCTATTCTCTATCCTTCGACCTGGCTCTGTCAATTACCTTCCCCTTTCCTGGAGAGATATTCTATACCTGCATCTGTTGTGTCCTCATCTTCCTTCCAAAGCCTTACAGCGAAGCAGATGTGGTAAACATGGTGAGAGAGCTGGTCAGAGAGCATATTCAGAAGGGTGCATTGTTATTACCTACCTCATTGTATCTGGGATTTTTCCCAGTATCTACTCTTCCTCTGACTGATCCTTTGGTTTCTGAGTTATTGGATCCAAGTGCTCCAGGGCCTGTCTAGGTTGGATCTGATAAGTTTGGTCTCCTGGGATCCATCAATGACCTTGAGTTTCTCTGCTCTGACATTTTCAGATCCAGACAGCTCCCACAGCTGAGACTTCCACTTCGGATCCAGGAGGGAAGGATTGAGTCTGATGTTTTCATAGCCTTCCCTCCCTCCCTCTCAGAGCTTCAGCACTGGACAGTTCAGTTCTGGCTTCCTCCTCAGGCAGCCGAACTGTGGGAGGTGGAGAACCAGCAGACCAGAGACACTTGTCCTCTGCTCCATTGCTTTCCTCCTCCCTGGGGAGGTCTGCTTTCGAGGTGGTAAAGAGGGGTCTTCGCTGAACCTTCTGGTCAGACTTGTCCTCCCCCCTCTGATCCACCCCGTCCACCCAGCTGAGTCTGCCACGTGATCATCACCACTTGACACCACAAGGACAGCCAGCCCAGGGCTTAGAGTTAACCCACTTGGGGATCCCTAGCTCTTCGAATACTTCTCCGGACCATCCCACCAAAGAATTCCCTCAGAAGAGACAATGTAAGGGGAAACACCTGGACTTACCTGGTCTTACCACCGCAACCGAATTCAATGAAGGAGAAGGATCCTCCAATCCATCACCCAAAGACATCTCTTTTGGAGACATCCTTAGGCTCCTTTAACAAAAGGGTTGTTGGTCTGCCCACAACCCTTCTTTAGAGGAGTCGATATATCTGGAAGTTTTTGATGCTGGCCCATCTTCCACCCGGGTGACTCTGCCTCCCAACGAATTAGTAGATTTGAGTTGTTTGAAGGCATGGAAGGAGCCAGATATGGTTGAGCCTGTTCCAAGATCTGACAAGATGATGGCACCCCCAGTAGAAAGGCAGCATTAGAGTAAAGGCATACCGGTTAATGCCATGTTGGTGGCAGTGGCCACCAAGAAGGAAATTGCTGAAGAGAGTTCAACTGTCCATCCTCCCAGCAGAGAGTCCAGGTCGATAGACAAACTGGGGAAGGAAGTCTACTTTGAGTGACTTTCGCTATCCATTCACTGAACTATCTGGCCCATTTTATGAGGCTGCAAAGGGACTTACTGAAGGAACTTTCTAACATGTTGTCATGAATCACTACTGTGGAGGCTCAGGCTTCTGTGGCCCCTCAGTTGACCACTTTACACTCTGTGGTAAAGTCATCCACACAGCGTCTATCCAGTGCAAGAGAGGGTGTGGCACAGGTAGCAGGCTCAGGTTTAGCCATGAGGAGATGAACCTGGATGTGCCTTTGCAACTTTGTGGAGCCTTTTAAGCCTTCATTTGTCAATGCTCCATTTGACAGATCTTCACTTTTTGGCCCAACAGTTAAAGAAATACTTTCCAGGTGTGAAAAGAATGAGAAAACTGTCTGCAGTTTGAGTACATTTTTTAACTCCCCAGCAAACCTTTTTGAGGAATCAGTGAAGGGGTCATAAGATGTGGTTTAGAAACTTTCAGCGTCCCTTCCCTGATGCACGTAGAGCCGTCTCTCCCAGAGGCAGAGAGGAGAAAGTGTAATAATAGGAGACACCCACAGGGCAGAGGAGGCCACAAAATACTGGGTCCAGAGACACTTTCTTTGATAGACCCTATCAGCGCCCCTGAAGGAAGACCAATTGCCATCCTCTGGAGATAGTCGTGGGACATTTTTCTCTACACCAAACAGCCTGACTAAATTTAACGAATGATACCCGAGTGCAGAGGATTATTACAAGAGGTTATTGTATACCCTTCTCCCTTCTACAACAGTCATCGGAAAAAATCCTGGATGTTCCACTCAGTCAGCAGGAGGCAGCAACTTTACAAATACAACAGTTGCTTGAAAAAGAGTCAACCAGGGGGTCCCACCAGACAAAATAGGATCTGGTACTTACTCAAGATTCTTTTTAGTTCCCCCTCCCCCCAAAAAAAAAACGGGACTGGAGACCAATATTGTATTTCAGCATGCTAAACAAGTCAATCATGCATACTAAATTCCGGATGATCATGGTACAGACCATTCTGCCTTTCTGGGCAAGGATTATTGGATCCAGGATGCATACTATCACATAAAGATGAACAGATGATTCAGGAGGTACCTTCTCTTCCAAGTGGGAGTCAGTTACTTCCAATTCAGAGCACTGCCCTTTGGTCTCACCACAGCCCCCAGGGTGTTTACCAAATGCATGGCAGTGGTGGCAGCTCACCTGAGACTGCAGGGAATCTGGATGATGTTATGTGGTCCTATCTCGCCTACATTCATTACTGATGGGTTCGGAGCCGACAATCGGCTCTGACTCAGCCGACTATTTTCTAGCACAAAGTCTCTGATTGGCTGGGCTAACTGGTATCCCAAGATGCACCTCTCCCAAACCCCCAGATCTCATTTGCTGCTCGTTGAGTTAGGACGTGGTCTCGAGCTTGGCTGTGGCTAAGTACCTTTTTTTGACTAAAACTTTCTAAAAGTTTTTATATCTTTCTGTGAAACAAAAGCTATTTTCATAGCTATATTGTGTTTGTGTGTTTTGGGCTTTTTGCAGTTTTGTGGAGAGTGTGTGTGGTTTCCCTTGTGTTTGGCGGGCTAGGGAGGGACCTAGTCCTCTCCTTCGTCTTATCAGTGTTTTCTCTCGTCGATCCCTAGGAGCATTTAAATTAGAGTTCCTATAGTGTATCCCGCCTTCCTATTGTAGTGCTGAGTGTTTGTAATTTGTTGGACATGTCTAAAGAGCAAAAGGAGCATAAACCATCCGGGTTTAAAAAATGCTCAAAGTGTGCCTATAAAATGTCTTTTACAGATGGGCATGCCATCTGTGTTTATTGCCTTGATGTGATTCATTTACAAGAATCCTGCAGTGTCTGCCATTCCTTCAGTTCTACGGTACTGCAGGAAAGAAAAAATAAACTGATTTTGAAAGGCCTGGTCAAGCCCTCTTTTGAAGAGGATATAGAGTCTGCTTCTTCTGTTGGCAGATCCAAATCCACCAGAACTAAGAAACGATCTCCGGCTCCATCTAGTTCCTCGGAGCCCCCGGAGAAGATTTTGAAGATAGTTACTACTTCCTCGGCTCCATTGGCTTCGGAGCCGCAGGATAGGATCTCTGTTTTGGATTCTGCTTCCTCGACTCCATTATCGTCGGGGCCGCAGGAGGTATCGGTGATACTGGAGTCGACCTCGGCTCCGATCATTTTGGAGCCGATTCGGAGATGGTCACCAAGTGTTACACAGGAATCCATAGGCAGGAGATCCTCATTTCCTTCAGTTGCCTCCAAATCCTCTAGGTTATCCGATTTGGACGTGGATAGGGTGGTTCAGAGGCTCCTTCAGTCGCCGGTGTTAGCCAAATTGTTTTCGGCTCCAACCCAGTCGGCTCCGAAGCCTATTCCCTTGCCAGTACCGATGATTCCTCCTCCGAGCATTGTGTCATCGGAGCCGGAGTGTTCGGCGCCGAGTGATGTCCTTACGCCAGCTCCGGTACCCCTGGCGGGTTTATCGGAGCCGTCATTGGCTCCAACCATTTCAGTTCCGTCATCTGGTTTCGGCACTTGGGTTTCCTCGGTCGGGCCCGAGGGGGATACATCGGGACTTCTGTCGGCCCCGAGTCTCCCTCTCGGCGCTTCAGCTAGGGGGATACCGACTCCAGTTGTGGTCTCGGAGATGGGTCAGTCCTCTGATTCGGAGGGACCTGCTTTCGAGGCCATGAGGAGCGCACTGGCCAGGTCGTCAGTGACATCACTTGGATCGGCCACTCCGTCCCCATATGCTAGAGCCTCTGATGCCCCTCTATCAGTGGACAGCAGAGCTCAAAGGCCTGAGGACACCCCCATGAATGGTCCTCAGCTTTCTGAGGGCCCTTCAGAGTCTGTGCCTGAGGAGCCTCCCAGGAAGAAGTTGTGCAAGAGGAAGCACATAGACTCCAAAGACGAGTCCATCACCTTAGATACCGACCTCGAGGATGCAGAGGGGTCCCCTAAGTTGTCCTCCGATGACGTCTCCTTCTCCGACATCCTGGAGATTTTGAGGCAGAGAGGTGACTGGCCTTCCAAGACCCCCTCTGAGGAGGAGTCGGTATTCCTCAAGGCCTTCGGAGCTCAACCTTCTGCCTCCTGGGTGTCTCCACCCTTCAACGAACTATTAGACCTGATTTTTCGAAGGGTGTGGGAGCACCCTGATTCCGTGGAACCAGTGTCCAGTCGTCCCAATAAGTTCCTGTCTGCTCCCCCGGAGAAAGTGTTTTTGACAAAAGGGGTCCCTGTAGATGCCATGGTGGTGGTGTCAGCCACTCAGCAAGAAGTTGCAGAGGCTTCTTCCTCCGTCCATCCTTCTAACAAGGAGTCCAGGAGTATGGATCGCTATGGGAAGCGTACCCTGTCTTCAGCGACCTTTACACTGCGGTCGCTGAATTACCTTTGTCACTTTACTCGGCTCCAGAGAGATCTCCTCAAAGAGTTGGGAGATACCTTGATGGGTAACATGCCTGAGGCGGTAGCGCAGACTGTTATCACCCAGTTGTCTACCCTTGGTTCCATTGTCAACTCGTCCATGAAGCTCATATCCTATGCAGCCGAAGGGGCGAGTAGGGCAGCTAGCTCAGGCTTGGCTCTTAGGAGGCAAGCCTGAATGCGCCTATGTCACTTCGCGGAGGCCTTCAAGTCTTCCTTCATGGACGCCCCCTTCGATGGGTCCTCTCTTTTTGGACCCAAAGTGAAAGAGACTCTCACCAGATGTGAACAGGAGGGTAAGACTTTATCTGCCGTAGGGGCCCGTTTTTCTCTTCCCTCTAGGCCTTATCCCAAGGCTCAGAGAGGAGGGAAGATGTGGTTCAAGAAATCACAAAAGTCTTTCCCAGCCACTCATGGTTAGCCCCCCTCCAGAGGCAGAGGTGGGGGGAATTATTCTGGAAGACGCCACCCTAGGGGCAGAGGAGGCCCCCTCACAGTCTGGGAGATCGCGACTCCTTTCGCGGATCTTCCTATCAGCATCCCTGAGGGATCGTCCGACTGTGCTGCTCCGGAGCCAGTCGGGGGTCATTTTTCGAGGCATCTTCAAGCCTGGGAGAGCATCACTCAGGATCGATGGGTGCTTCGAATAATCACCGGAGGTTACACCATTCCCTTTGCTTCACCCCCTCCCCTAATTAAAAAAATCCCAGACGTTTCACCCAGTCAAAGGGATCAAGTAGCGCTAGAGATATCAAAACTGCTAAGAAAAGGAGTCATCCAACCGGTCCCCTCAGACCAGATCAGATCAGGAACTTACTCAAGACTCTCTTTGGTGCCGAAAAAAACAGGGGACCTGAGACCCATCCTGGATCTCAGCCAATTGAATCACTACGTCCTGAAGTCCAAATTCCGAATGGTCACTCTTCAATCCATCTTCCCATTGTTGGGAGAGGGAGTATGGATGTGCTCCATCGACCTCAAGGATGCCTATTACCACATCAAGGTAAACAAGGCATCCAGGAATCATTTACGCTTCCGGCTGGGAGCCAGTCATTTCCAGTTTTGAGCCCTGTCCTTTGGTCTCACCACAGCCCCCATTGTGTTTATCAAGTGCTTGGCAGTGGTGACAGCTCACCTGAGACGTCTAGGATTCCAGGTGTTTCCTTACCTGGACGATTGGCTCCTTACCGCCCCCACCAGGCATCTCCTCATCCAAGCCAGGGAGGCTACCATAAACCTTTGTCAAAGGTTAGGAATTACACTAAACTGGGAAAAATCTGCCTTGCTGCCCTCACAGCGTGTTGTATTTATAGGCGCAGAGTTAAACTCAGTCCTAATGAGGGCCTTTCTACCTCAAGAAAGGATAACAGTGTTGCAATCTCAGGTCCAGGCTCTATTGCCCCGGAAGAAGGTCCAAGCCAGGTTAGTTCTTCAGTTATTGGGATCCATGGTGGTGACCATCATGTTAGTACCCTTAGCCAGGCTACACATGCGTATCCTCCAATGGCTCCTTTCAGTCCAGTGGTACTATCAAAAATTACCCCTCTCTCACCCGATTCTCCTCACAGAGCATTGCAAGCAGGATCTCCGTTGTTGGCTACGTTCCTCCAACCTGGACAAGGGGAGGAATCTACTCCCCCTCTCTCCTGCTGCCACAATGACCACGGACGCTTCCCAGATAGGGTGGGGGGGCATTATCTCGGCAGAACGGTCCAAGGCACTTGGCAGGATTTGAGGTACACTTACACATCAATGTCCTGGAGATGAGAGCAGTGCTATTAGCGTTGCAAGCACTTCAGAACTCTCTTACCCGGGGAACAATTGCTATTCACTCAGACAGCATGTCAGTTGTTTGGTACCTGAACAAGCAAGGGGGAACCAAGTCTTACCCCCTTTGCAGAGAAGCCATCAGAGTGTGGAACTGGGCAGTGTCTTCCAAACGGTTTCTAGTGGCATCGCACATTCCGGGAAAATCCAGCGTGATAGCAGACAGGCTAAGCAGAGCTATTCTGATGCCTTACGAGTGGTCCCTGAACAACAGAGTTGCCACTCGGATCTTCAGCAGGTGGGGTCAACCTTGCTGCGATCTCTTTGCCATTTCCTTAATGCCAAATGCAGCAACTACTTCACTCTGATCCCCCCACAGGGGGAGTCACCCAAGGACTCTCTAGTCCACGGTTGGCCTTCCAGTCTGCTTTATGCCTTTCCTCCGTTACCAAGAGTGATTCAGAAAGCCATTCATTTGGGAAGCAAGATGATTCTGATTGCCCCACACTGGCCCCTATCAGGTCTGGTTCCCCTTCCTTCAATGGTACACAGTGGGCAGCCCTTGGACTCTGGACCCAGTGCCAGACCTTTTGATTCATATGTCGGGACAGCTCCACCCCTCCCTACAGTCCCTCGGGTTGACAGCCTGGCTGCTCCACTTCCATCGATAGTTAGACTACATTCCTTTTCACCTGAGGTGGTGCATATCCTTTCGTCGTCTCACAAGTCCTCCACCAGAAGGATTTACTCTAGCAAATGGAAGAGATTCTCCATCTGGGCTCAGTCTCAAGGCCTGGACCCTTTCACAGCCCCTGTATCGGCGGTCTTAGACTTTTTAGCTATGCTCTTCCAACAAGGTTCTGCTCCCTCGACCATTAAAGTGCAGCTGGTGGCCATTTCTAACTTCCATGTGTCCTATGAGCCCGCTCTTATGGGCCATAAACTTTGCAAGGCCTTTTTGAAAGGTGCCTGATTACTGCGTCCTCCTGTTTCAGCACCCGTCATGCCATGGGATTTAAATTTAGTATTGCAAGCCATCACTTCTCCGCCCTTTGAGCCGGCTGCCACTTGTGAACTAAAATTCTTGTCCTGGAAGACAGCTTTCTTAGTGGCCATCACCTCGGCTAGAAGAGTATCAGAACTTCAAGCATTGTCCATTAGACCGCCATATTTGATATTCCATAAGGACAGGTTTCCTTGAGACTTAATCCTTCCTCCCTAAGGTGTCGTCTACAGTTAACCTCCACCAATCCATTGAGTTACCTGTGTTTTTTCCCCAACTTCTCCAACAAGGCGGAGTTCAAATTTCATCAATTGGATGTGCATAGACAACTAAGATTCTATTTACATAGGACGAAACAGTTAAGAAAATTGGATTAATTGTTTGTCTCTTTTTTTGGAGAATAGAACGGGTAGCTCTGTTTCCAAGTGGATTAAGGATTGCATTACCTTTGTCTACTCATCAGCAGGCAGAAACTTACCTTTCCCAGTTAAGGCTCATTCCACTAGGGCAGTCTCGACTTCAATAGCATATCATGCCAGGCTTTCCTTGGACGACATTTGTGCAGCGGCCACATGGGCTTCTCATCACACCTTTATCTCTCATTACAAGCTGGACGTGGCATCTAGAGGCCGGGCTTCCTTTGGTTCCACGGTTCTCAGGAGTATTTTTCTATGAGCCTCCCCGGCTAGAGGCGCTAGGGACGCTGTCCCATCAGTAATGAATGTAGGCGAGATAGGACCACATAACAGTTAGTTATGTACTCACCATAACGATTGATGTATGTGGTCCATCTTGCCTACTTTCTTACGTACCCTCCCACCTGCCCCCTGCCTGAAGGATTTGGAGGAAAATTGCTCTGAGACCCTTCAGAATTGGTTTATTCCCTCTTCCTGGTGGATGATATTCCTCTTAGTGAGGTTGGTGTATGTGGAGTGATTGCGAGGTATGCAAACAAGATCTGGGGGTTTGGGAGAGGTGCATCCTGGGATACCAGTTAGCACAGCCAATCAAAGACTTCGTGCTAGAAAATAGTCGGCCGAGTCAGAGCCGATTGTCGGCTCAGAACCCATCAGTAATGAATGTAGGCGAGATGGACCACATACATCGATCGTTATGCTGAGCACATAACTAACTGTTCCCTTGTCTGTACGACTGGTTCATCACTGCTCCAACCAAACATCAGCTGGTATGAATGGCGCATCAAGTGTTAAGACTTGTTCAACCCTAGGCATCACCATAAATCATCAAAAGTCACAACTACAATCCACCCAAAGGTTAAAATTCATTGGCACAGTCTTTGACAAGTCATCCATGATTGCACCCATACCCTTACCTTGACTTCACAACATCAGAAACCAAACTAGAAAAATCATTTGCAGTTCAAAGATATCTGTCAAAAAAGTGCTACAAGCCCTGGGTTCAATGGCGGTGGTTATTACTCTAGTGCCCCTTGTGAGGTACCATATGAGAGTTCTACAGTGGATGTTACTAACCCAGCCATCTTACCTTACTCATCTTATGCCTTCACAGATGAGGATAACACAAACTTGCATGGACTGTCTTGCATGGTGGACTCAGTCAGATCTTCCTCAGCATGGCCGTCCATTCTCTCCACCCCAGCTTAGGCCATAATGACCATGGATGCTTCCCAGATAGGGTAGGCTGGGCATTATCTGGGAAGGACAGTTCAAGACACTTGGTACCCTGAGGAGACCAACTTGCACATAAATGTTCTAGAGATGAGAGTAGTGCTGTTAGTGTTGCAAGCATTTCAAGGGTCCCTTCCTTTAGGAATGATTGCAGTCCAAACGGACAACATGTCAGTAGTTTGGTATATCAGCAAACAAGGAGGAATGAAGTCTTATCCCCTGTGTTGAGAAGCCCTCAGAGTATGGCAGTGGATGATGGCCTCCAGTGGTTTTCTGGTAGCGATGCACATTCCGAGGAAGTTCAACTTGATAGCAGACAAACTCAGCAGGTCCATTCTCTTACCTCACAAGTGGTCCCTCAGCCACCTAGTGATGGAGATGAA